>NC_057686.1:16630194-16637694 GCF_014466175.1 Vespula pensylvanica
TCGTTATATTCGATGGAAAATCAATCTTCGGTATGTACCTTGGACAGATCGTTCCTGTTGCTGTCCTCGCTGCTCGTGAACGTACTTGATGTCTCTATACCGGAATCTTTGGTTGTGCTGTCTTGGCTACCCAGCTGATCGGCCTCCCATGACCAATCCTCCTGAGGACTGCCAATATTGGTCCCGCCATCGAATCGAACCGTCTTTTTTTTCCTTCTTTCTGTGAACCTGATCAGATAAAGCCACGCCATAGATTTCTTCGCTTTTCTTCTTCCGCATTCTTTTATCTTTTCTTTTTATTTTTCTTTTTATTTTTTTTTTCGTCTCTCTATTTAATTCCTCACAAATCTCACTTCGTGCACTTCGTGATCTCTTTTTTCTCCCTTCATTCGTTTTTTCTTCGCGAGCGAGTTTCTTTTTTTTTTTTCATTTTTTTTTTCATTTTCTATACTTTTTCGATTCTTTCCCCATATCTTTTTTTCTTACTTTATTCGTTCTTATTTTCTTTCGTCGACTCGTGCTGCCGTACGTCTTAACGTAATCAAGTAATTGAGTGATCGAACTCGTCGGTCAAGGATCGATCGATCTTTCCTCTTGATACATATTTATCTCGTTTATTCGTTTAAAAGATAATTTGATAAATAATATGAGAATATAATCTTATTGGATTTATATATATCTAACGTTGCGATCGCGTGACCAACGAATTTAACGAAAGTAACGCAATGAATTCGAATCTATTTTTATTTTTAATTAAAAATCGTTTCAATTGAAGAAAAGGAAAATTCGTTTAAAAAAAAAAAAAGAAAAGAAAAAGAAAAGAAAAAAGAAACACACTAAGGTAAAACGATCGTTTTTGTTAAAATTAATCTTAAAACGTGATAATAAACGCGTCGATATTCGAGCGAGATCGTTCGTTCCGATTATAATTTTACAATGATCCTATTAAACATAATGCATTATCGATCGATATATAATCGAAGTAATAAAGTACGATTAATATCGCGTTAAACCACGAACTATCTCCATTTTCTAAAGGTTACGATCCATACGCTCTCTCATTTTTAGATCATTTTCTTCTAACGAGTTCTTCAAGCACCTTGCATTGGCAAATTGTACGCATCGTTGTCACCTCCGATGTCTTTAATAATAAAACTAATAAACAAAATAAAAAAGAATAAATAAAAAAAAGTAAAAGAAAGAAAATAAGCGAACGTTCGCATACTATCTATCACAGCCTCGAAACTTCCCAGTTATAGTTGTTCAAACAAGTGATCACGTATTTCGATTCGAGTCGAACTAGTCAAACGAAAAAGAACAAAAAGAAAGAAAAATTCTTTAATCGATCTTAATCGTCTCGCTATAAAGATTATCACGATTATTAATTAAATTAAAATCTTAATATAATATAATATTATTACAGATATATTATTTTGCATTCGTTTTTAATATTAATTCGAAACGTATTAATTTAGAAAATCGACGTACTACGTATCATACGAAAAGATCGAAAGCTTCTTCGTTCTTTTCTTTTTTTCTTTAGAAATTTTTCAATATTGATAGAATTATAACTTGACGAATAATTTGTAACTTATACAAATTTATATCGAGAAATTCTAATACGGAACGATTTCGTTTCGAAAATCGACGGCTGCGCTTGTTTCGATCTCCCTTCGATATTTTTTTTCTTTTCTTTTTTCTTATTTTATTTATTTATTTCTTTTTTTTTTTTTTTTTTTTAAAGATATCTACTCAAAAAGAATTAAACTTTATAACGAATAAAAATAATTATGGCGTACGGCAGCACGACATCTTTAAACGCACCTTCTACTATCGACACGCCATTCGACGCCATTCCTCCGGAAACTCCGTTTGACGATCGTGTTCTCCACTTTTCGCGGCTCTCGCGGTGAATGATGACCGTCAAATTTGATGCTGACAGTACTCGTGATGGGATGTTGCCCATTGTGGGAAACATTTTTTCCACGTGTATCCTCGCTCGCAGCCATCATCGGATCATCCGCGTTCTGGTTATACCCCTTTCCTATGGTATACGTATTTACGTTCATCCAACAAATTTTCTTTTCTTTTCTTTTTTTTTTTTTTTTTTATCGATATACATACATATATATATATATATATGTGATATATATATATATATATAATCTTTTAACTCCGTATTCTCGAACCTTTCCCTTCGAACATTTCTCAATTTTTCTGTGATTTATTTTTTCAACGTGATATCGAAGAAAAATAAAAAAAAAAAAAATAAAAAAAAAAAAATAAAAAAAAAGAAATAGAAGAAAATTGATCGTCAAAGAACTATTTCGTTATCGTAAATATATTACAAACACCTTGAATACCCCAGCGTGAAAAATTTTGTTGAATTATATTTTTATAATCTCCCTCGATAATATCGTAACAATGTTGCAAAAATTATATTTCCTAATAAGACTACGCTCCAATAGATAAAATAAAAATTTCAATTACGATTCTTATATCCTTTTCTTCTCTATCAAATCGATTAAACATTGTTTCTTCTTCCTTTTCTATTTCCTTCTCCTGTCACGTCATCGCATTTTCAACGAGTATTTTCATCTCGCTGTACGTAGTTACGCAACGAGACAAGTACTATCACTTCGAGATTCGAATTTGAAAGCTGGAAACATCTTCTCGCGAAAGACGCCGTCAAGAGGTCCTCGCGAACTTTATCGTTCAAATTTCACGCACGTCATGACTGCAAAACGTTTGTTTAGAGACTGTAAGGACTAGTATAGTAAATATTGTGTGTTTCATCGTATTGAAACATAGTATAGGCTGTATAACGACTAAGGAAGGAATAACGGGCTCGTGTACGTGCGTGCCTGTGTTTGTATGTGTATGTTTATATATACATTTTTTGTGTTGTATCTTATGTGTATACGTATGTGTACGTGCATAATTGTGAGATACGGTATACATCTAGATAATAGCTATTATATAAGACACAAAACATGTACATATATTATAGATATAAAATTGTATATACATATATATATGTGTGTGTATATATATATATATATATATATATATATATATATATATATACTCGTAAGCATTTACGATTTGCCTCGATGCATTGACACACACAAACAAAGAATATTTCAAGCGATTCACAAATGACGTTAAATTAGATATATATATATATATATATATATATATATATATATATATATGTATAGATTCTACGTAGTCTGATTTTGTGAGTGTAAAAATAATGATACAAGTTAGAAAACGTATATGAACGAGAATAGTAAGCTAGTTGACGATAAATCAACTCGAATCGAAGGAAATTCTCAACGTTCTAATATGTGTATGCTGACTTTATTAATTCTCGTACGATTATCTCTACGAAATGTCTATATGCATGTATTCGACTTTAACAGAAAACACACACACACGTACGGATGCAATTATTTTTAAGATAGAGTTAGAAAGATAACGATAATTTGAGAAAAAATATCACGTTTCCTACGTTTAAGATACTCTTCATTGTTATTCAACGAATACCTTTGTTATAAATATAAAAAATATATATACATACATAATATATATATATATATATATATATATATATATATTTATCATTTTATCTTCTAGAACAACAGACGTAACACATATCACATAGAAAGAGATTATCTTTCGAAAGAGGAAATCTGGAATCGATCGATGAGTGATATACGTGTTATGTATGGCGAGAGAGTGAAGTGTGTAAATAGACAAGAAGAACATATCTGTGCACGATTCGTAGTCGTCCAAAGTAGAACAAATCAAATCCGTTACCAATTCTGCCGAGCGGTCGCTGCGTACACAGTCTCTGTGTCTCAGTGAGATGTAAAAAACGACGATATAAAAGCAAAATAAAAAAAAATATATATATATATACATACAAATATATATAAATGATCGTTGTTGTTCGTTAAACGAGAAAACGATGGAACCGCGGCGGACACGGTTACGCGTGCGGACTTTCCGCGAATCCACAGATTTATGCGTTCGTATAAACAACGTTAAAAAGTGGAAGGAATAAAAATAAATGGAAAAATAAAAAATACAAAAATACAAAAAAAAGAATAGAGTAGTTCTTTTTCAAATTCGACTGTCGCTTCGATTAAACGTTGTTTTCGCGATCACCGATAAGGGGTGAAGGAGAGAGAAAAAGAAAGAAAAATAAAAAAAAACGAAATAAGCCAGACGGAAAAATCGATCAATCGTTAGCGCTCGTTTACGTTCGTACGCGTTTTAGGTGTTATGTGCGTCTAAACTCACAAATTTGGCGAGGAAAATCATGACGTGAAAGGAAACCAAAAAAAGGATGGGATACATGCGAAATGAGAAAGAGAAAAAGAGAGAGAGTACCATTTTCTTTTTTCTTTTTATCTTTCTCTCTCTCTCTCTCTCTTTCTCTCTTTCTGCCAGCATCTGTCGCGATGCGATGGAAATAATAATAAAAAAAAAGGGAAAATCCAAAAAAAAAAAGAAAAAAGAAAGATGAAAACGAGAACGTGGCGACAACGATCTTTTTCCCTTTCATTTCGGGACAAAATTTTCTTTGTAAAGATTCACGCGACAGTACGCACGACCATTTGGCAGATGACGTATACACACATGCATACGCACACACAGAGAGATATACATACATAGATGTGTGTATATATATATATATATATATATATATACTTCTTTGTGAATAAATATTAACAAATTAATACATATATATACATATACATATATATATATGTATATGTGTGTGTGTGTGTGATAAATTAACATACACACACACATATGTCTGTATGCGTGTAATAAAAAACGATCTGCCTTATATCTATATATTTAGGTATATAGTGTGTGTATTTTGCATTTAGGGTTAATAAAAAAAATCATTAGGTAGGTACCCCGAGGAACTGCCGATTCATTCTGTCACCAGACTTCTCCCTCGTGCTCCTGGAAGTGACTACCATGGACGGTGGTTTCTCTCCTAAAAACGGGCAAATAGACGGATCTCGCATTCAGACATATTTCTTTATGTTTCACGTTCGTACTTTCTCTTTCTTTTTTTTTCTTTTTATTTATTTATTTTTTCTTTCTCTTTCTTAATTCTTCTTTTTCTTTTTCCTTTTCCCAGGCTCTCTAATCTAAAATCTTTAATTAATCTCTCTTCGATTCTTACGCTAAAGGAAAAAAAAGAAGAAATTTCTTTTAAAAATCTTTAATGATACTTTTTTTTGATTTCATTCTTTTCTTTCTTTTCTTTTCTTTTCTTTATTATTTCTTTGTTTCGTTTCTATACACTTTTTGCCTGTTAAATTCATTGAGAAAAAGTAGGATTAACAGAACGAAGAAATGTTTGTTGTCGTTTGTGCTCGAAGAAGAACACAAGCTATAGCTTCTTTTCACGAGGATAGAATAAATCGTTCCTACACTCTTACGAACATTGAACGAACGAACGAAACTGAACTTGGACAGCTTAAAATGTCATCGTCGGAAAGCTGAAATATCATATATATATATATATATATATATATATATATATATATATATATAATCATAAAGTGTCACGTTAAGTCGTTCGTCGTCGACTTATATTTTATAACTACACCTTTTGAAATATTACGCTAGAACATTTCACTCGAGATACTTTCGAGAACGAAACTGAACCTTCGACTTCTCAATCTTACGATCGATATGTCAACCTAAATAATCAGAAAACAAAATTAACAATTTTTCTAAATAATAATAATAATAAAAATAAAAATAAAAATAATAAAAGTAATGATGATGACGATGATGAAAATAATAATTGTAATAATAATAATCATCATCATCAACATGATCATACTCATCATTATAAAATAATAATAAAAGACAAAAATTTTTCATTGCCATTAAATAAAATGTAATATTACGAAAAAGAGAAAAAAAGAACAGAACAAGCACATCGATCTTCGTAAGATAAAAATTTAATAATAATAATAACAATAGTAGTAACAATATTAATAATAATCATAATCATAATGACAAAGGACAAACATTTTTAACTCTTCTCTTAAATAAGAGATCTGTGTCTAATATCAAAAAAAAAAAAAAAAAAAAAAAAGAAAAAAAGGATCGATTGTAGGTCAATCGCAAAGAGAAAATAAAAAATTCTCGATATAAACGGATTCGCATATCCCTCTTTTCTCTATTTAACACTTCTCACATAAATAAAAAGAGAAAAGAAAAGAAGGAAAGAAGAGAGAGGAAAAAAAAAGAAGAAAAGAAGGGGAAGAGGAGTAAATGTCGCGCGATCGTAAAAAGTCGCCGTCGAAATCCATTCCCGGCCGATTATCTTATCGAAGTTCTACGAGAGAGTAAAAACGAGCAATTAAACGTTCCATCGTCGCGCCAGAAGCATTATCACGGTCAAATAAACGCGAGGGAAAAGAGTGAAAGTACGAGGGTGGTTATGGGAGGAGTTTCGAAAGAATAGGAAGAAAGGGAATTACGTGAGTGAGTGAAACCAGAAGAGAAGGAGAGAGAGAGAGAGAGAGAGAGAGAGAGGAGAAAGGGTAAGAGAGATAGGAAGGGTAAAGAGGGTAAAGGTTAAGGGGTAAGGGGTAAGGGGTAAGGGGTAAAAGTCTCGTTTGCCAGAGCTCGTATATACGACTGTGGTCTACGATAGAGAGAAGGGTAGAACGGCATAAAACTGACAAATTGGATATACGATCGCAAGTGAGGAAGATCCACGACCACCCCTATATCATTCAACGATGGCTTCATCCTTATTTCACCGTTCCGTCCTATAACATACGCACGAGAGAGAGAGAGAGAGAGAGAGAGAGAGAGAGAGAGAGAGAGAGAGAGAGAGAGAAAGAGAGAGAGAGGGGGAAGAATGTATGTGTCTACGTTTCTCACTTCTGTCCTATTTAACGACAACTCGGAATAGTGATAAAGAAATAAGTATTTTATTATTTGGAAAATTTGATTAATCAGTTATTAATAAAAATATATGAATATATGTGTGTGTGTGTGTGTGTGTGTATGTGCATTACGTACGTAAACAACAGATTGAGCAAATAATTGTTAATCAATAGAAATTTTACAAGAGTATATTTATATATAAATTATATACGTATACACACACACGCGCGCGCACAATATGGTTGAACTGATTTCGAAGGGGAAAAAGATGAAGAAAAGAAAAAAAACGAGAGAGAAGGAAAAAAAATGAAAAAATTGTAAATACATGTAGGAACGAATTTTTCGTACTAATCGATAAGAAAGATAAAGAAAGGAAAACAAGATAACGTTCGATAGATACGTTTGGATATATATATATATACATACTACGTATATGGTATATATGTAGATACACCGAATAATAACCACGATGGAAAAAAAAAAGAATATAAAGCCGACGCGTTTCTTCTAACGTGTTCATTCGATGAATTCAATACACATTCGAAGCACGTATCGAAATCG
>NC_057686.1:16642694-16720194 GCF_014466175.1 Vespula pensylvanica
AAGAGTGCAGAACATGAGAATTCCCGCAGGATATCGAACGGTATGCCGTGATGCACGATATCGGGTAATACGATCGAGGATATCTCGCGTGCCGAACGAACGATACTGTCTACGTTCTTCTCTACACGTGGTGAACTTCGACAAAATCGAACTACCAAGGAAGAGGGCAAACAGCTAGAGAGAAGGAGAATCACCCGAACAGATATGAGAAATCTTCAAACGGTCGAAGAATAATATTAAATATTCGTGATATTAAAAAATTGTAGGATTTTTCTGATTTGGGTTTAAGTAATCAAAGGTTCCTGTGAAAAAATAAGGGATTTCGATGAAACTTTTGTTTCTTTCATTTTCTTTTTTCTTCTTTTTTCTTTTTAAGTGCAGTCGGTAATATAGGAATCGATCGTACCGTTTGTACACGCGAATATATAGATATGTATACGTTTTCAAACCATCCCTCTCTTTCTTTCTCTTTCTCTCTCTCTCTCTATCTCTATCTCTCTCTCTCTCTCTTCCTAGGACGAATTTTCTATCGATTAAGGGAGAAAAATTTCGTGGAAAATTTTCCTGCCTTGAGATATATATATATATATATATATATATATGTGTGTAAGAGTAAAAAAAAATTTTTTCCGTGATTTTAACGGGAATTATACGTACATTATACATTATATCGGACGACCTTCGATGTGTCGGTGAAAGGAAGAAGAAAAAAGAAAAAAATGAAAAAAGAAAAAAAAAGGAAGGTATATTAAATAAAGAACGAGCAGGGTTACAAAGGTAGACGAAGAGAGTGTGGAAGAGTTTATTCCTGTCTTCGACGTACACCTATCTCTCTCTCTCTCTCTTTCTCTCTCTCTCTCTCTCTCTCTCTCTCTCTCTCTCTCTCTTCCCTCCCTCCCTCTCTCTCTCTCTTTCTCTCTCTCTCTCTCTCTCTGTTTCTCTACCGACGATGTGCACCTGGATGAATCGGTTCACGGTTCGCCGATCTCGAGTCTAATCAACTGTGAAGCACGTACTACATATGTATGTATGTATATGTATACATAATACATACATATGGGGACACGGCTACCTACGTACGCGTCACCTCCTCCATTGTCGCCTCCACTATTTCTATTATGTCTCTCTCTTTGTACCCTTTCTATTTATCTTCATCTAGATAGTCGAACAAAGAATTGATCTTCTCGTAATTATAAAATATCTTATTATATGATTACACTTATTCAAGCTTTATTTAAACGACTAACTATCTATAGAAAAATTCGACGGAATAATATATAATAATATACGTTATCATAGATTTTTCTCGAGGACGCCATAAACTTTTAATAAAATTCTGAAAGTCGTTGATAACCCAATCCTCATCGAACGTGTATGAGCGATACGATACTGTGTAACTCGCGATTGCATTGTATATCTATGTGTACATATGTACATATGTACGTATGTAAGTACGTGTATCATGCTTGCCTGGAGGATACCTGGATCGATAGAAACTTGTCTTCGTGTCGCCCTACCTTCGATCAAACTCCATGCAAACCACCGACGAATTCTCTTTCTTCTCTCTCCCTCCCCCATGAAATCGTGACTGCGCGTTCTCCCTCCCTCCCCCCCCCCTCTCTCTCTCTCATTCTCTTTCTTTCGAAAGAGAGACCCTCATAAAACCACTTGTAAATTCAACTTTCCCGATTTTACAACTTTTTTTCTCTACTATTACTACTACTATTACTATCTTATATCATCAATTCGAATCGTGTTCCCACGACGTATATATATATATATATAAATATAAATAATCATATATATATATACACTACATATATATTATATCATATATATTATTATATATATCATATTTATATTTATATATATATATATATTTATATATATATATCATTGTTGATATGATGTTTATTAAAAGGACAAATATCGAGCATGAAAAAAGTTCTATAGAAGATTCTCGTTTAATACCGTGGAAGGTAGAGAGAGAAAGAGAAGGGGAAGGGGAGAGAGAGAGAAAGAGAGAGAGAGAGAGAGACAAACCAATAACGACCCCCACTGAAAGTTTATAGACTGTGAGAGAGCGTTGATCGGTCGATTACGCTTTCCTTCCTCGGCTTGGCTGCCTGTAAATATATCGTGATACAAGTGCAGCCGTTCTCTTCGTAAACTAGATACTCGTTGACACGGAATGGCCATGCTTTTCCCGTGCACCTATTTTCAAGGGCGACGCTGACCCCCTTAGGTTCTAACATAACAGCATGCGCTCTCTCTCTCTCTCTCTCTCTCTCTCTCTCTCTCTCTCTCTTTCTTTCGTGTAAGATCTCGACGACCTTCGAGCCTTGTGAAAATCGTAAACGTTAAGAGAAAAAAAAGAAAAAGAAAAGAAAAACACACACACACACACACACTCACGGAGAGAGAAAACGCGACCCAAACAACAGCTGTTATGTTTATCTTCGTACGAATATCGTATGAATATATTGATAAAAGAAAATTCGAATATTTCAAAGATTTCTCGAAAGATTACGAGCTTCGTTGTCCATAAATTTCCATTTCTCCTTTATCGTTTATCTTCCTTCGATAAACAAATTATTTATATAAGGATTTCGTTGATATTAATTCATTTATAAATCGATGGTGCGATTAATAATTAAAAGGTTTATAAGAGTTTCGTTAATGATTATTACGAATGGACTCACCCTTCTCGGACTCGTCCGGCTCGTCGCTACCACATTCCGGCGTACTTCGTTCTTCCTCGCTGCTACTATAACTTCTTTGTTGCTGAAGAGTACTCTGACCTGAGGCAGCTGATTGAGAGGGATGCGTACCTTGCGCTTGATGTACCACAGCGTGTTGCTGCGAGGGATGTACCGGTCCACGCGAAGGACCGGTCTCCGTCCCTGATTGACCATACGCCATTGCAATGTCAGAGTTCTGATCCTGTCAGAAGTAACAACATCGTTTCCGATAATAAACATTTATTACGATCTTTTTCTTTCTTTCTTTAATTTATCTCTAACATTTTTATTTAAATATTTTAAAACATTTGACATTAATATCGATCTTCATTTTATTGTACAGTCCAATGTGTGTGTGTGTGTGTGTGTGTGTGTGTGTGCGTGTGCGTGTGTGTGTGCGTGGGTATATATATATATATATACTTATATTTATATTTATATATAAATAAAAGAGAGGTAATATAAAATCGTTAATACCTTGTAAATATTATCGAATCGGATAAAAATTCGGTTAAATAATTACGACGTACCTATGCGTAATGTTATTCGGTCACATAAAATATCATTCTCGTCCTCTATTAGTCAGTCTTCCGTTCATATAATTAACGCTTTCGAATCGAAGAGAGTAATAAGGTTAGAGATTAATATATCGAATATTAATAAAGCGAGATAAGCGTTAGTTCGAAAACGAAAAGTCT
The DNA here is from genome assembly GCF_014466175.1 of Vespula pensylvanica. Lineage (NCBI taxonomy): Eukaryota > Metazoa > Arthropoda > Insecta > Hymenoptera > Vespidae > Vespula > Vespula pensylvanica. The sequence continues at coordinate 16,646,134 of NC_057686.1, forward strand.
AAATTAAATCAGTATGGAGAAAAAAGCTCGCACTGGAAGCAATCGAAATAAGCTGTATCCTATACTGATCGTCAAACATCTACCGAACGAATGTCGTGTCCTCGGTTAGTATCGTGCCAAATAAATAGACGCGATCCGATAGCTGGGTGATATATAAACAGACATCTGTTTATATTGCTCTCGGACGTTGTCCTTTGTAGTTTGAATCGTGCATAGACACATACAGATAAATACGTACACATACACAAGCGTCATTCTTTAACTAGCACGCGTTGGAATGCGTTATTGCGTTAGTCGTTAAGAGAGATAGAAGAAAGAAAAGTAGAAGAAGAAGAAGAAGAAGAAGAAGAAAGGCCATGCGATTATTAGGAAGAAAATAAACGAACCTGATAGATCGGTCGTTGCCTCGGATAATTTTGCGGATGTTGTCTCATGAGACCGTCGATTTCACCCCTGTACAGACTAGGATCGTCCTCGGGGTAGGCTTCAGGATGTCTTGGAATTTGTTGAGCGGGATACGAACCAACGACTACATGGGGTGTCGGTAGAGTTCTCGAATGAGGTGAAACAGACATCTCTACTCCGCTATCGCTCGTGGACACCCGACGTCCTGGAACCTGCGCTTGCAAAGAGCACATTTTTCCTTTTTTTATTATCCGACGTCTGATTCTCCCCGACAATAATGGAAACGTTAAGGTGCGTCGATCGAGAACACACGTTCCCAGCACACCCGTTGAAAGTTGGTAACAGGCCGATCTCGTGGAGTTATCCTGAGCTAGGCATTACATTTAACGTGACTCTCTCTCTGTTGCTCTAATATTAAGCGTCGCTTTAACCCTTTAAGACCTGAATCGCATAGCCTTGATCCTACTTTAAAATGAATACGCTAATGAACGATATAATTAATATAATAATAAACAATCGAGATTTGTTATCGTGCTGTATCGTGCATCGGTGTGTAAAATCGTGCGAGTACCATTTGGACGCTTACGAATTCTCGTGCCAGGTGTTGGTCTATAACCATATCCGGTGTCTCGTGTTCGCCATTAATCAAGCCCCGAGACTGAGTCCAAACGATTACGTAATCAAGGATCGCGAAGGTGTTTGCGGAAGGTGTAGAATACTAGGTACCTATGTGTTCTCGCAGGGTGTCCTTCGGGCAGGCGATTAAAGGGTTAAAAGCATCGGATAATATGTAAATGTGGTAAAGCACACCTGCTCTTGCTGGGAGTACTGCCTTTTGAGCAGACTTCCGCTTCTTTGCAGCAAAGGCAGGTTCTCCTTCTCGGCTGCGCTGTGCGCCCTCTCGAGTTTCGGCCTCTTATCCTGAGTTTGGTCCACGAGTCCCGGAGGACCACCCACCTGCATGTCCTCCTGCATTCGTGGCAGCATCGCGTTGTCCGCGGCACCGAGGCCGGCCTTCGTCATCGTAAGGACCTCTTGCTTCTTCCGACAGAGGATGCACACCCATATTTCCTAAATATATACGAACGTCTCGTTATCGATCATATTTCTCATTCGCTCGTCGCCGAAAATCTTTCTAAGCGTCGTATCTCCTACGTTCGATCTAAAATTTCGAGGAATCTCGAGATCTTCTAATATATGATACGCCTAGGTTCAAAATCAAATCAATTCGTTGGATCGTCGGAATGATTCTAAATCTAGATTAAAGAAGGAAAGAAAAACCGAGGTAAGAAAGAAAGGAAAAGAAACGAATAGGTTCTCGGGAAATTAACATATTTTTTTCTTGTCTTTTCGAATAAGAATCGGAAGCACGATCGATGCTACTATTTCAAAAAATCAATTTAAAAGAATCGTAGTATCAGGCGTGTGAGTGACGTCTCTCATTTCGATTTGGAAGGATCTTAATTGGGTGCGTATATTGCGTTGAGCAATATGCGGTACCCAGTGAGGCGTCATGAACTACACTAGTAAAGTCGTGGGGTGGTCGTTAGGGGGTGGTTTTGTGCGATAAGCATGCGGCACCTGGCGGTAGTTCTCGAACTATAGACTGGAATCGAGTGACGAACGTTACGGTGTGGCGCGTACGACAAATTGGGGAACTCGTGTCACGCGTTCTCATGAAACACTCTCGTATGCTCCCGTTTACTAATATAAACTATCGGTTCTCTAAAAACGTCTAATCGTTAACGCGAACGATCGCGTACACGCTAAAACAAATTGATTTGAATTTGATTTCAACGAATGATGCAACTCCAAGGTTGTACGTATATTTTAAGGAAGAGATAACTACATAAAAAATATTGATTATTCACTTACACAGAAAAAAAGAGGACAGAGATAATCGACGAAGAAATCCAATAAAAAAAAACTATCGTACTTGTGGATACACTCGCGTACAGCGTCGAACGCACCCTTGCACTCTTCCTTTTTTCACTTTTTTTTGTGTGTCACTTTCAAAAAAAGACAAGAGAAAAACAAAGAGAGAGAGAGAGAGAGAGAGAGAGAGATACAAAAAGAAGAAAAAAAGGAAAAGAAAAAGAAAAAGAAAGAAAGAGAAAACGATTCGAAGAACAAGAACAAGAAGAGAAAACAGGTAAGAACGTTATCGATTCGACGGTTATCTCACGAAAATATTGTCTCGCGTATTATCGTCGTCGTCGCGCTGTAAGGATCGCACGAAAATAAAAGCTCGTCCCATTTCGAAAAGGGCAAAGCGGCAAGGGAGCGCGATGAGCTAAAACATAGCGTTCAAAAAATGAAGAGACGACGACGACGACGACGACGACGACGACTACGTTGATGACGACTACGTCGGTGGCACATCCTTTTAACCGAAGTAGGACACGCATCGTTCGTCACGAGTCACCAGCCCGCCCGACAGCCGCGTAGTACGTGACCTTCGAGCGATCCGATCGAACTGAATTCTCTTGTCGTCACGGTTAGCAACCGAGAACAATCTGAAACGCAGCATCCAACGAGAGAGAAAGAGAGAAAGAAAACGATATACAAGAGAAAATGAGATTCACAACATCACTGAGTTCACGCACCTGTTCACATTAAGATTCACAAAGAGGGACACTTGTAAACTGATCCAAACACCGTACACGCGAGTTCTCAAAACAGTATGTGAGCAAAACAGTGAGTGAGAGAGAGAACGAGAACGAGAGAGAGAGAGAGAGAGAGAAAGAGGGCGAGAGAGAGCGAGAGCGAGAGCGAGGGCGAGAGAGAGCGAGAGCGAGAGCGAGGGCGAGAGAGAGAGAGAGAGAGAGAGAGAGAGAAGGAGCCTTTTCGAAAAGACTTGCAACGCCCAGCGAATCTCGGTGCAGACTGCTGGTGGGTCAGCCCGCGTTGGATCAAAGTACAGCTGGAGGACCGAGAAACGAAGCGGGAAAGACAGGAGAGGTCTGGGAGAGGGAGCCCTGAAGAGCACTTCGTCGAGTTGCCTAGGTAGCAATATGTCAAGAGCGCTACCCCTTTCCACCCTCGCTCTGTGTACCCCCTACTCCCACCCCCACCTTCACCCAACCACCCTACCTCCACCCTGTCATCCGAAAGAGAGAACGCACACGTATTCTACGTACCGAATTCTTTCAACGTAGATATTGTGTATATTGTACGTCCGTGCTATTTCTCATCATTCTAAAATGGTACACTGAGATAGAAAGGAAGAGAGAGAGAGAGAGAGAGAGAGAGAGATGAGAATTCAAATGTAAAGAAAAGTTGATGTAATACGATAGGTACGATAGATAGATGGATGGATAAGGGTAAATGATCACATTAACGAGATCTGGATGGAAAGCGATTTGCATTAATTAATTAGAGAGCTAATTAATTCGGATCGTTTTATCGGCTTTGCGTAGGAGCTACGTCGTAGTCGTCGTAAACGTGAGAAACAACTAGCCGACTACGTCAACTACGAGGACGAAAGCGATGACGCTATTTGAGAAGGGAAGATGACCGGAGGATGAACGTCCTGGATGATGAGAGGTCGTGGTACCTCCTGAGGAAAGGTCGATCGGTCGATATCAACGAGCTAATCTTCGACTCTACTATCTATCTATCTGTCTATCTATCTATCTATCTATCTATCTATCTATCTATCTATCTATCTATCTCTCCCTCGTTCTTGTATCACATCTTAAGAACATGTTAAGCATGTATTTGATCTTAGAAGAATCCTTTGTTTCGTTCAACCATCTAACTTGTTAAATGTTTATGTAAAACAGATAAAATCGCGTGATATAATTAATATCACTTGCGAACACGTGACAGTTCGATCTTTCATATATTTTCTTATAATATCCGATCGTTCATCCACGATAAATCATTTTCTACGATATAATTAAGGGAAAAAAAAAGGAAGAAAATAAAGAAGAAGAGGAAGAGGAAGAGGAAGGTAGAAATACTGAGTTGCTCGACGAGAAGAAAGCGACGTAAAAAGAAAATTAACGAAAATAAAAGAAGCTATGTTGGCAAGATGAAACCATAGGCCGCCTTTAGTTTTTAGACAACAAAGTCTACATGGTTGAGTGGTAGCTGTGCTCAGACGACCCTTCAGACCACCGAGTAGATAGAGCCTACGCCGGTGTTGCTAAGACTCGTCGCATTGACTCTGTTGTCTCTCTCTCTCTCTCTCTCTCTCTCTCTCTCTCTCTCTCTCTCTCTCTTTTTCTTTCTCTGTTTCTCCTGTTCTCTACTTCAGAAGACTATCCTAAAATCGTGCTCGAGCGTAATGCGAACAGAACCAAACGAGACGCACGGAAGTTAAGCTATGCGATGAGATATCGTCGTCGTCATCGTCCTCGTCGTAGTCCTGTGTTCTTAAAATAGCACTGGAATAACGAGAATGCTTTTCTCGATTCAACGACAATTCGAAATTATTTCTTAGAACATATCTACTTCAGCGAAAACGATTTTCCCCCTTTTTCCCGAGGAAATACGTTTGATTGCGCCTAGTATGAATCCGTACCTTTCCTTTGGATTTCCTACCGATATATAATTTGCTTGCTCGTGAAAGGTCTTTATTGTGTCTCTTGACATCATCCAGGTGATAGAAGGGACGAAACAAATAAATAGAAATAGAGATAAAGACAGAGATAGAGATAGAGAAAAAGAAAAAAGAAAAGCGAGCAACGAGGATGGTGCCATCGTTGGCCAGACGAAAGAACGAAACCCTTCAGGAACGTCACAAGCAAATGGTGAAAGGACAAGGAAGAAACTCCACGGGAAGGATATTTTTAATATCGTTGTTGTAGTCACTAACAATAACTCCGTTTAATGTCACCACCCAGACGAGCTAGCATGTCAAACGATTCGCAAACGAACTTTCCTAACATCCAAGACTACCCTCGATCTTAATATAGAATGCGGGATACATAAAAGAAAAAAGATGGGCACGCGATCCCCTTTCTGGAAAGCTTAGCGTATAAGAATATAATTGTCTTTAAAATCATGGACATCTATTAAACGTGGAAAGCAATCGATTTGATCATCGTGACTATCGTAATCGTATACGTTCGATACAAAAATTTGATAATTGGTAAAAAAAAAATATATAACCCTAAGAAAATTCCTCTCTCTCTCTCTCTCTCTCTCTCTCTCTCTCTCTCTCTCTCTCTCTTGCTCATATACCACTATCATCATTCTTTCCTGGAATTATCTCTTCTTACGCTCTCTTTCTCTCATTCTCTCTCTCTCTTTCTCTCTCTCTCTCTCTCTCTCTCTCTCTCTCTCTCTCTCTTCGTCCTAAGATCGACGCAAGTACTGCCTACAAGTCCCACAGTAAGTTTACCGAGCGGGCAAGCCCGTATTTCGTTTCCAGCAACCTTCCTCCCTCTCTTTTTCTCTCTTTATCTCTCTCTCTCTCTCTCTCTCTCTCTGCACCCCTTTCTCTCTACAAGCAGCAGAGCGAGCCGGCACTACGAAACTTAGATCAATATGTTGCGTCACGTCTACCCGCCTCCCGCGCACGACAGAGCCAGCCCAGCATCTCGCCGTCCATCGACTTAGTCAGCCGCACCCCCCACCCCTATCTCACACACCTATCCCGGCCAAGCAGCAACGTTAGCACGCGCCACCGCCACCACTACCACTACCACTACCACCACCACTACCACTACCACCACTACCATCACCACTACCATCACCACTACCACCACCACTGCTACCACCACCACCACCACCACCACTACCATCATCGCCATCACCAACATCACACCGCCACCATCTCTCATCCATGGTACCACCTCCACCAGCTACCACTATCGCGCGTCCAACGTTCTCGCGTGGTGACGTCACGCAGGGACGCGCCCCATTCATAAGCTCCCACGCAGAGCCTAAACCGTGACGACGGGAAAGAAAAGGGGAAGAGAAAGAAAGAAAGAAAGCGCGTAACAAGCCAGCCGGCCAATGTCGCGTACACGGCCACGAGTCATCATCGAACTACCTACTTTCTTTCTTTCCTTTCTTCCTTCCTTCTTTCCTTCTTTCTTTCTTTCTTTCTTTCTTTCTTTCTTTCTTTATTTATTTATTTCTTTATTTCCTTCTTTTCTTCTTTCCTTCTTCCTTTCTTTCTTCCTTCCTTCTTCCTTCTTCCTTCTTCTTTCCCTCAGCCGGAGGGCACAATCATTGACCGTTACTACTTCGCGTAGGAAGTAAGTAAGTACCTACATCTGATGTATTTATAGCTCTAGAACGGTCCTACCTACCTACCTACAAGCCGGAGCTCTAAATTTTCTAAACTTTAAGTAGATATGCCGAACCTTATTTTCTCCCTCTCTCTCTCTCTCTCTCTCTCTCTCTCTCTCTCTCTCTCTCTCTTTCTTTTTCTCTTTCTCTGTCTCTCTGCAACTTTGATAATAATTTATGTTACTTGATACGTACGTACGTACGTATTATACGTATTATGTTACACACACGCAGACACATATATGTTCGTATTATATATATATATATATATATATATATATATATATATATATATATACATACAATATAATACGTACGTGATATATGAAAAAAAGAAAAAAAGAAACAGTATTGAATTAAGGTTAAGAAAGAAAATAAATAACTGTGGGTATGTATGTGGGTTCTTTTATTTATCGATCGATAGATAGGTATGCTTTCGTGCTTGGTAGGTATGTTATCGTTTAGAGTCGTATGATATGATGATTAATGCGACAATGATTCGACAAGATGAATGGACGTGAAATCATAGAAAAAAATTCACGTCAAATGTCGCGATTAAAACAAGGCAGAAAGAAAGAGAGAAAGAACTATTACTTCGAAAAGAGAGATCTTAAATCATACGAAACGTAGTCGATGAAATCAGTAACGAAAAAAAAAATAAAAAAATAAAAAAATAAAAGAAGAAGAAAAAAGCAATTTCAATTACCTAATATACTCGAAAATATCTCAAATATGTATCTGACATAATTAAAAAGAATAACTATAATAAAATTAAACGCAATTAAATAAGATGCCGTAAATGCGATTCGCTTTCGAGATTTTCATTTCCATTTTCTTTTTTTCTCTTTTTGCCATCTCCCTTCCTCCTCTACCTCGCTACCATTACCGTCCCCCGTATCCCATCTTCCCGCACACTTCCACCACCCACCAACCACCGTGTACTCCCGACCACTCGTATTTTCGATCGATGATGTCGCGTATCGCTCGAGCGCGCGGCTTACGACGCTCTATCCTCTCATTGTGCTCGCGTGTGTCCCTGACGAAGAGAAGGTTCTACTATCTCTTTTTCTCTATCTATCTATCTATCTATCTATCTATCTATCTATCTATCTATCTATCTATCTCTTTCTATCTCTTTATATCTGTTCCTCTTTCCTCTTTACCACAGAGGAACACGCGTGTCCGATTCTACCATAAAGTACTCTTCTCTCTCTCTCTCTCTGTCTGTCTATCTATCTCTATCTATCTCTCTTTCTCTTTCTCTGTCTCTTTCTCTTTCTCTCTGTCTATCTATCCATCTGCTATGTATATCTCACTCGCACGCTCTGCTCTCGCCATATACGTCAGTCGTTTACGCGCTACCCTCGTCGTCGTCGTCGTCGTCGTCGTCGTCGACGTTGTCTTTGTCGGTGTGTGTACGAAGTAGTATCGATCCAAATGATAATGTGTTCTATGCCCCTGACGCCGATTGTCTCGAACTCGTCAACGATGCCCAAAGATACCGAACGAATCGATTATTCCTCGATCGTGAGTAACCATCTAGGGAGAGGAAGGGAGATACTTTTTTTTTCATCTCTCTTACTCTTTCTCGTTCTCTGTGTCTCTCTCTCTCTCTCTCTCTCTCTCTCTCTCTCTCTCTCTCTGTTTCTAGCAACGAAGTGTAACTCCTATTTTTCCTTTCTTTCTCATTCTTTTACCCTTCTTTTTTGTAGCCAAAAATATTAATAATTTAACGCGAAAGAAAAATTTGTATCCGACTTTAAGAAGACAGATATAGAAAAATAAAGAGAATTTTTAATACTACTTTCCAAAAATTTCAGTTCCATTAAAGATAATAACTGTTCTAACTATATAAGTGGAAGTGGTTTCAAAGTTAAAAAAAAAAAAAAAAAAAGAAGAAGAAAAGAAAAAGAAAGGAAAGAGCCTAGCTTCTTGAAGATTCCGATGAAGAGAACAATAGATTGCTACGTGTATCAATCCAACGAGGTTGGAATTACATAGGGTGGTAAAAAGGAAAGTTCGATGATGTTAAGAAGAAATTTGTGTCTCGGGACACGTGTTTGGTTTCGTGTGTCTTTAGATAAAGAAGAATGGCGTTCGGCCGCGCAGTGACAGTACGAAGAGCTATTAACGATCTTCGCCAGCAACGTCGCTTATCCACCCGCGTTGACACTTCGACGATGTCTCTAAGCATATCGTTCGAACGACAAGCGTACGCTCGAAGTTTGTAGTGGTTATCGATTCGTTCAGAACAATGGCAACTATGACCAGAGTAGTAAATGTGAAAGAAACAGAGAAAGATATATATGTATATGTGTGTGTATATATATATGTACGTATGTATCTATATATGTATGTATGTATGTATGTATGTATATAAATCCTTACGGAAGTTATCTATAAATATGAACTTAGTTGTTTTGTGATGTACCGTAGATGACGAACGACAATCGGAAGACGATAATAACGATTATTGGATGACAAATATCAAACGTTTTAGACGTTAATTTAATCGGCCAGTCAAAATCAATAAATAAGTTAAGAGAATCCGAGAGGTTACGTCCTCGTTAATCGTTGATCCCTCTTCCGACGTTTATACATATAATCTCGTGAAAACGTCAAAGGTTATTCGGTTTATAGAAACGGTCCAGTGACTTCTCCACGGAGAGGCATATCTATCCAATAGGAAACCGCGACGCGTCGGTCAATAACCACGTCAAGGAAATTACTGACTAATTTGTAAGGAATAAGTAAGTACCAACTTGCTCTCCGTCTGACTCTATCGCCGCCATCGACTACTTTCGAAAGAGAAATATATCAGACTTCTCAGACAAATGGATTTTATCCTTTCGTATACGTTAATCTCTCGCAAGTTATTTCGAGATCTTTGTAATATCCTTTCTTATTCTCCGGATTCTTATTGGAAAGAAGATTTATCGATTATTATTATTATTAGTATAATTATGAAACGAGAGAAACAAAGAGAGAGAGAGAGAGAGAGAGAGAAATTACGTTCAATAGAAATCTGCGTAGTAATTGGATAAGGTAATATCGTAAAAGAACGGCTGTTAAGTAAATGGTGTTCGCATCCACATGGTGACCATTTAATGTCGACATTGCACCCACTATCGATATTATACGTATACATAGATACATACTTATGTATATATATGTGTGTGTGTGTGTATAAACATACGATAAGAGTTAATTGGTATACTACCAGTCCTGATGATGGTAAGAGAGTGGCGAAGAGTATAAGAGAGAGAGAGAGAGAGTGAGAGAGAGAGACAGAGAGAGGGAGAATACGTTCGCTATAGATCAATTATTTCCACGTATTTCAGGCGTGCGACGACGACACACGTTGGTTATCCTCTTTTATACTAGCGAAGCTTCGTGAGTGTTTCTAGGAAACTGACATCCACCCATTAGTCTCCTTTCCACCCTTTTACGTACGAGCGCATGTAAACCGTTTATTGGTCCGCACCAAAATTGACTTCGTTAAACGTCGCTATATTCATTTTCCATTTTGAAATAGAAGAAAAGGAAAAGAAAATGTAGAAGGAAAGAGCAATCGCTGGTTGCACGACGTTGATAAAAAAGAAAGGAAAAGAAAAAAACGAAAAAAAAGAAAAACAAAAGGAAAAGAAAAGACAAAAAAGATAATAACGAAAAAATTAGTTGCATCGTGTGAGTATGTGTGCGAGATTGATAATATAGAGAAAAAAAGTGTATATGGTAAAAAATGATAAGTATAATAATAAAAAAAAAAAAGATTAATGACAATAATAATGAGTTCGTGCGGCTACGAATCTATGTACGTATATATATATATATATATATATATATATATATATATATATATAAATTTTACAAGAAATTTCTTAATTTATTTTTCATTTTTCTTTTCCTTCGTTAGCTCGTTCACCCTTCTCTTTCCTTCCCCTAATTTTTTTCTCTTCTTCTTCTTCTTCCTTTAATCTTTATCCAATCTGAAGCTTACCCTACGCGAACGTAGAGTGACCTTTCCACCGCAGCGTGCACAGCACCGGATGTGGCAGTAGTTGCAGTTGTGACCAATGCCGTCGGCAAACTTGGTTTTCATGCATACTTGACACGTGGCGTTAAGCTCCACCCCAGCCTTCTTGTGTTTCTCCGAACGGGCTCGTATCGTTTCCTCCAGGACTTGAACCTCGTCCTGCTTTCGTCTGCGAACATATAGATGCATACGCACATTGAGATATTGACGTACTAATACAGGAAGAATCTTTATAAAAGACAGACATACAAAAAGAGAAAGAGAAAAAGAGAGAGAGAAAGAAAGAGAGAGAGAGAGAGAGAGAGAGAGAGAAAGTATATGGAAAATGCGCCGCAGGACGATCGATCGTCAAACGAAAGCCAACAACTCGAGACGAGCATACTTTTTATTACTTCTCGATCTATCAAAGTGTATATCTCGAATATGTCTGACGTTCTAATAAAGATCGTAATAAGAATATGTGTTTGTTGAACTATCCCCGTTCCCTCTCATAAAATATCCTTAGAATCTTTAATATTCAACAAAGATAATAGCAATATAGAAATTATTAAACGGTCCATCAAAGAAATTCAATTGAATGTAATATTGTATGAAAAAAAAAAGAAAAAAAGAAAACAAAAAATTACGGATATAAATTATGATGCGTGTGTGTGTTTTTCTTAATACTAATATAAAATATATGAAAATAGAAATATATATATATATATATTTTTTTTTCTTTAATAATAAATACGTATAAGTATATACATATGCTTGTTAGTTTAATACGAATTTGTACGAAGAAAAAAAGGGTCATTCTTCCGATTTATAATACATACATGAAAAAGAAGTAAAAGAAAAAGAACAAATCAATAAGTTTACACGCAACGGAAGTACGGAATTACAGAGTTTTCCTTTTCGTAGTAACCTCTTAACAGGCAACACCTCTTTTCGAAATTCTAAGTAGTTGTAGGTATTTTCCTCGAATCCTTTGACGAAGGCTTATGTCCTCGTTCAAGGACTTCCGTGAGTCCGTCGCCGTGACGTCATGATAGGCGTCAACGGTCCTACGAATTTCTCTCTCTCTCTCTCTCTCTCTCTCTCTCTCTCTCTCTCTCTCTCTCCATCCTTCACATTGAACCAATTTAGCCACGTGTATCGTACCTTCGCTAAAAATGAAACGAGTCTACCACGTCGTTGAACGTGCGTCATTACGTGCCTTATCTGTCGCTCGAGTGGAAATATTCAAATACGTTTGAAGATTGAGATACTCTTTAATGAAAGAGAACGTGTTACGTGGAAGGAATACGTGTTTCGACTTAAAGGGAGAGCAAGTTAAAGAAGAAATTAAAAAAGAGAAAAGAAAATAAAAAAATAAAAAATAAAAAAATGACAAAGCACATTTCTTTATCTCTCTATCTCTCCCTTTCTCTTTCTCTCTCTCTCTCTCTCTCTCTCTCTCTCTCTCTCTCTCTCTCTCTCTCTCTCTCTCTCTCTCTCTCTCTCTCTCTCTCTCTCTCTCTCTGTATTTATTTATTTTTATTATCTGCTTTTTTTTGAACTTATCTTTAATTACTTTTTATCGAACTACTTCATATTCGCGTTATAACTTAAATAATATAGAGGAAGCTGAAGAGTGAGGGGGGAGAGGGATGGGGGAGGAACACCAATAAAAAAGAAAAGATGAAGACGACGAAACACATCTCGTTTTCTTGCTTTCTTGTTTTACATTCTCTTTTTTTCTTTTTGATCCTTGATCAATTTTTCTTTTATCGGACTATCCCGGATTATTTGTTACTACGCGAGATACACGATATATATATATATATATATATATATATATATATATATGAAATTTATTTTCTAAAAGATTCGTGCGGCGAGGTAAAAAAAAGAAAAAGAAAAAAAAAGTAAGAAAAAGAAATAAAAAGAAAAAGAAAAAACAAAAAGAAAAAAAGAAAGAAAGAAAGAAAGAAAGAAAGAAAAGAGCAAAGAGAAAAGAGAAGAAAGAGAACTACAGAAAGAAAAAAAGAGGGGGTAGAAAGTGGAAATAGAAGGAGAGGGAGAAAGAGGGGGAAAAGATTTGAAAAGAGGAACTCGAATTTGTGTGAGATAGAAAAGCACGAGGGAGTGTAATGCCTCGAGGCAATGACTCGGAGCGTATCTAGAAAATTGAACTTTATTGCGCGATTTATCTTGTAATATTTCACGCGCGTTCCATCCTCCGTCGCGTTATCGTGCTTCATTTTTTCTTTCTTCTTCTTCTTCTTCTTCTTCTCTCTTCCTCCTCCTCCTCCACCTCCTTCTCCACTGTCTCTTTCTTTTACTCTTCTTCTTTTTCTTTTTCTTTTTCTTCTTTTTCTTCTTTTTCTTCCCTTCCCCTTTTCATTGCTTTTCTTTTCTTTTCTTTATTTTTTTTCTTTTATTCTCTTTTCTTTCCTCCTAAAAATCGGAATTCGATTCGATTCGACTCGTTTAATGTCGCGAGACGGCCGATCCGACGACTAGAGAGGAAACCGTGAGAGATTTATCAGATCGGATTATTACTCGGTGTTTCCTCCTCGTTTTTTTCCCTCCCTCCTTCTGTCTCTCTCTCTCTCTCTCTCTCTCTCTCTCTCTCTCTCTCTCTCTCTCTCTCTCCTCTTGGAGATCTCGTCACAACTTCGTTAACCACTCACAAATTGACGTCGTGGCAACGTGATAAGTAAAATCCGTTAAGCCCGATTTTTCTCCTTGATATTAAATAAAATCTGAGTATTTCTACTCGAGGTTCGAATTTTCATCGTTGAAATTAACGAGATCCCTCATGCGTTACGTCTATGATACGATAGAAATTTTCTCTCGAAGTGCGGAAAAGATAACTACTTTATATCACGAACGTCGAAATGATTCAAAATTAAAACGAATTCTTGCTCTTTTTTTTTTTTTTTTTTTTTTTTTTAATTTTCTTTCTTGGAAAAAAAGAATCTTCGAAATGAATATTTAGTTGCGAATTGTGTACGATTAAAAAGAACAAGAAAAAGAAAAGGGAAAAAGATATAAGAAAGTTGGAGAAAAAGAAGGAAATCGTTTTGATAGCTCGATTTGAGCTGGTTCGAAAAGGTCGGTCTTAATATTACAAGAACGACAGAAAATAATATCGGTGCTTGCCTGGGCTCCCTTAATTATTTTATCAATAATCATGCACGCAACGCAAAGGCGACTACCGCACTCGACGAAACTTTCGAGTACTGTTTCCCGAGTCCTCTCTTTCTTCAAACCCTTACCCTCCAATCAACCAACCAACCAACCAACCACCCACTTTCTTAACCAACAACGTTAACCACCCCTTTTCGTTTCACCCTCGTGTTCTGCTCGAGCATCGTGCTTGTCGCGATATCGTACGTGAGATCGAAAGGAAAAAGCTTTGGAGCGTTAATAAAGCACCTACACCCTCTCCCCTTCCTACCCTACCCCTTCACCCTTCTCCACCACAACCTTCCATCCCTCTTCACCGCACCACCAAGAATTATTATCCATACGCGTAAAGGTGTGAGAGAAATAACGAGAGAAAAAAAAAAGAAAAAGAAAAAGAAAGAAGAAAAGAAGGAGAGGGAAAGAGAGAGAACACGATGAGAAGCGTTTATTAAAGTAAACGCACGCGCGGGACTCACCCTCCTCTTCCATCCCCCAGTGTTTTTCGCTCAAATGGTAGACACGAATGGTAGCCAATATAATACTAGTAATATGGTAAGTGTGTGTGTGTGTGTGTGTGTGTGTGTGTGTGTGTGTGTGTGTGTGTGTGTGTGTGTGTGTGTGTGTGTGTGTGCACGTACGTATGTATGTAGTTTAAAGAGAACCAAATTTATAAGTGATATTTTTCTTCTTTCTCTCGTTCCTTTTTCCTCTTTCATTTCAAAAATGTTTTCCCTCAATCGTTTTCCAGACTCTCCCTTTCTTTCTAACTTTCTTCTTTTTTCCTCTCTCTTTTTTCTTCTTTAATCTTATTATTATAATAAAACACAGATACACGGACGCCCATATACACCCACGCAATAAGAAAAAATAATGGATGAGAGGATAAGGATGAACAGATTGAGATGAGGATCGTATGAAAATTTTTGTCAACCGCTTAGATCTGAAAAAGGATATAAAACTCGTATATAATCCTATCGTTTTGCGTTACTATCCTCTCTAGCTCTATTGTAAGAAAAACCGCGTAAAGTCTATAAAATACCGCAGAGCGAGAACGGTCGTCGTTGTACATACATATGTATTTATGTATGTATATAACGCGTCCTCCGCGTCGCGATAATGCGGAGAACGCGCGCGCTTCTACGTAACAAACGAAGAAAGTTCCGACCCTTCGAACGTGTATCGTCGCCCTTCTTTTTCTTTCTCTCTTTCTTTCTTTCTTTCTCTTTTTTTTTTTTTTTTATTTCTTTTTCTCTCTTTTTTCTACGTTCCAATGAAATGTCACGAGATATCGCGTTCCTCTTCTTTTCTTTTCTCTCTCTCTCTCTCTCTCTCTCTCTCTCTCTCTCTCTCTCTCTCTCCCGTTGTTTTTTTTTGTTTGCTCTAAAGAGCAAAGAAGCATTCGTATGTGACGTTAATCTCTATCCTGTTAAGTGTATATAAAAAAAAAAAAGAGAGAGAGAGAGAGAGAGACAGAAAAAGAAAGAGAGGAATTAAAAGGGATATAAAAAAGAAGTATATTATCAAGAAAAAGAGATAGAGAGAAAGAGAGAGGGAAAGAGAGAGAGAGAGAGAGAGAGAGAGAGAGAGAAAGCGATAGTCCATATTTTCGTTGGTCCCTGTAATTTCCTTTTTTTTTTTTGTTTTTTACGAGTTTAGGTCCGGTTAGGCAGAGAGAAAACGTGCCATCCATCCGTAAACCTCTCGTATATATCTCACCTTTCCAAGAATTTACCGTCCCAATCTAGTCGCTTTCACAGGCCATCATCCACGAGAGTCGCAGCTGCAATGCCCTATGCATACCCTATGCAGCTGCGACTCGTTGCTAAGCCACGTAAGGGCTTTCGCCGTTTTGCATTTTGCACATGTATCTACATATGTATACGTCCCTCGTCTCACTAACCCCTGTCCACGTTTACTACATCAGAAGAGAATCTTATGTTGATACGAAACGAGCATCACGTCTTACTCGTTACTCCAACCAAACTTCTTCCTCCTCGATCGTCTTAATATCGAATTTCCTGTTTCTCTCTCTCTCTCTCTCTCTCTCTCTCTCTCTCTCTCTCTCCCTCTCCCTCTGTGTGTCTCTCTTATTCTACGAAATCATTGAAAGTTTATCGATTACAACACAGCGACAATTTCATCCTCGAGAATAGATACGTTCGATACTCGGATTCTCAAAAAATTCGTCTTACTTTCGATCGTAAATATGAGGTGCAAGGAAATAAAAGAAACGTAAAGAAAAGCGAAAATAAAAAAGACAAGGAGAAAAAGAAATAAAAGAAATAGAGTTTCATTAAGCAACTCTACTCGTTCGCATTTGCGAATTTCCATCTCGCAACACGTGCAACATTGACCCACTTAGTTCACCGGTGCAACGATCATCGGCGGTTAGCGCGACTTGGTACAATCGATAAGGGTATATAATTTTCGAAAAAAAAAAGAAGAGAATATAAAAAAGGCAGAAAGGAAAAAATAGAAAGAGAGAGGAAAAGAGACAGAAAGGGAGAGAAAGAGGGAGAGAGAGGGAGAGAGAGGGAAAGAGAAAGAGGGAGAGAGAAAGAGAGAGAAAGTAGAAAAAAGAAGTGGACCACGATTTTGTCCCAAGATAAAAACTCGATCGATCGAACGTACGAACGAACGAACGAACGAACGAACGAACGGAGACTCGGCGTTTCTCTTTGTGATTCGACGCTCGGACGAGTCTCGTTTCGGGTCGGTTTTTATCTCGCTCGGGCGAAGATCCAAAAATATTTCCTTAAAGCGCGGCAAGAGTCTGTATATGTGTGTGTGTATGCGTGTGTATGTACGTACAATGTACATATATCTATACAGACACACATACATATATATATATATTCTATATATACATATATATATAGAAAGAGCAGAGAAAGAGAGAAAGAGAGAGAAAGAGAGAGAGAGAGAGAGAGCAGGTGAGTAGCAAAAATAGATGAAAAGGAAGGATAGGTCGAATGCATAGGACCACCTGATTCGTCGAATGATTTTCAACGAGATAATGAATTCAAGGATAAAAATTGAAGTACGTATTTCGAATAACAGGTGACCGTACAACGTTCGATAGCCCCTTGTGGTGCTATCTTTATCGTCCGACCATTAAAATCCATTACTACTTGCCGCACGACGAGGAGGACGCGACCGTAGACGTTCGCGTATCTACTTGTCGCGGAACGCCCACTTTACTTCTTCACGAGAGAGTGTGATCTTACAAAACGAGAAAGAAGAGGTGTCGATCTTCTAAAAGGAAATTTAGCTTGGAAGTATGGATATAAGTAAATATGAATGACAATAAGTAAGTCAGTAAGTAAGTAAGTAAGTAAGTAAGTAAGTAAGTAAGTAAGTAAGTAAGTAAGTAAACAGTAGGACAGGGTCAGTCCCCATCCGCGATAGTCTCGAAGGTTGATAGGATAATAGAAGTTCTATCGATACCAAATCAAAATGATAAACATGGTCGATATCATTGACGTTATATACATATGTTAAAACATCAGAAGATAAAACGAATATAAAAATATTCTTTCTTGGAGGAAGCTTTTCACGATCGTTCCAAGTCCACTTCAACGAGATGGAGTTGAAAAAGATAAAATCGATTAGATCGCGAGATGTTGTCCATTGTAAAAAAAAAAAAGAAAGAAAAGAGAGTATAGGACTCTCGTAGAGTATAGGACATAAATATAGAATCTTACTACTTAGCAGAGAGAGAGAGAGAGAGAGAGAGAGAGAGAGAGAGAGAGAGAGAGAGAGGGAGAAGAAAAAAGGAAAAAAGAAGAAAACAAGAAAAAAAAAGGAACGAAAATAAATGATATTCTCTGCAAACGAATAAATTTGATCTTTTACCTCATAATCTCATTCGCTTTTTCCTCCTCCTTCTTCTGTCGTATCATAACCTCCTCGATGATGCGCCTCTCCTCGGGAGTGAGGTGCGATATATCGGGTAAGTCCTCCATCACGGTCTAAAGAGATTGGGCGCGTTTTATCACGGGTTGGAGGTCGGGGTCTAACGCGTTGATGGGCAGGAGGCTGGCCAGCGGCCTGGCTAGGAGGCCGGCTATGCAGCGCCAACACCGGCGACGTCGCCGACGAGAGAGCGCGACGGACTCGCGCGTACGTTCTCCTCTCGAATATGCGAACGATATATAAACTTCTGTTGTTATTATATTTATTATTATCGCGGGGTAACGCGCCTTTTCTACGACTACGGGATATCTAAGCCCTCGTCGCCGAGTCATCCGACACCTGGTGAACGCACCACCTTATCACCGAACGCCCGCGAACACGCCCGCGACGTTGCGCCCTCGCTTTCTTTTTCTTTCTCTTTTTCTTCTTCCTCTTTCACTTCTTCTTTTTCTTCTTCTTTCACTTCTTTTTCTTCTTCTTCTTCTTCTTCCTCTTCCTCTTCTCCTCTTCCTCCTCCTTCTCCTCTTTCTCCTTCTACTACTTCTTCTCCTCTCTCTCCTCTTCTTCTTCTTCTTCTCCTTCTTATTCTACCCTCCTCGCTGAGAATAATTCCCAACGCGTTAGACTCGATAATCCACCTAAGATTCGTTCCCTTATCTTCCTTTTTGTCCTCCTCCTTGTCTTCGTTCTCCTCCTTATCTTCTTCGCCGTCGTCGTCGTCGTCGTCGTCGTCGTCGTTGTTATTATCCTTGTCCTCGTCCTCGTCGTTCTCGTTCTCGTCCTCCTCGTCGTCCTCGTCTTCGTCGTTGGTGTTGCTCGTCTTACGATTACCACCCGCGACATCCGTATGACAAATCATGTTTCACAGACTTTTAGGAGGTTCTCGCATTCTCTCTTCCCTCTCCGTCGTACCTGGTCCAACTCTCGGATCCAGCATGGAACGACGTCGAGGGACGTTGCTCTTAGGATGGAGAAAGGAAGAGACGTTCTCTCCTGCTAGACTTTCAACCCTTTTTCCTTCTCTCTCTCTCTCTCTCTCTCTCTCTTTCTCCTTCTTTCTGTATCTATCTATGTATCTATCTATCTATCTATCTATCTATCTATCTATCTATCTATCTATTTATCTATCTATCTATCTATCTATCTCTTTATCTATCTATCTCTTTTAATCTCTCTACCTCTGTGACTTTCTCTCTCCTTCTCTCTCTCTCTCTCTTTCTTTCTCTCTCTCTTTCTCTCTCTTTCGATCAACGAGGACTACATCGATTTGGAATGAAAAGGGGGTCACGGGTAGCGTGTTGCCGTGTTCCCGATATCCTCGAGGAAGGACCAAAGGGTCGTCGTCGAAGCTCGTGTTTTGTTTTCGTTCCCTTTTAAACGGTAGTACAGGAGTACATCGATTGAGGGTGAAGGGAAAACGGGTCACTGGGCTGCCACCACACGGCTCGACTCGACTCGACTCGTCTCGTCTCTACTCGACTCGACTCGACTCGTCTCGACTCAACTCGACTCGACTCGACTCGACTCGACTCGTTCGTTCGCTCGCTCCCTTGCTCGTTCGTTCGTTCGTTCGTTCGTTCGTTCGTTCGTTCGTTCGTTCGCTCGATTTCCTTCTTTTCGCGATTCTCGCGCTCTTCTCCGGCTTCGATTATGCGCTTTCCCCTTATCGTAGAGGAAAAGAGAGGTCAATGGCTTGCCTCTATCATTTCAAACTTTTCTATTTTCCTCCTTATCGTTATTCTCCTGCTCTTCTTTGCTTGGCAATCGGATGATTATAAAAAGTTAGAATAACGTTATAGAAGTGCTTGCATTCTTCTAACTGGCAATTTAAAGAAAAAGGACGAGGATGGAGCACAAGAACAAGATTGACCCTTTAGCGATGTCGTTCGTATCCTCCTACCACGACGATATATATATATATATATACATACGTACATATATATATATATATATATATATATATATATATAATGTAGATAACGTCCTTTATTTTCTTCTTACTCCATGCATCCACCTTCTTCTTGTCCAGTTCACGTTCCGTTCCGTTCCCTGTTAATCCGAGTAATAAACGCACTGGTAATTTCCACTGCCGATTAAACGGACAAAAATAATAGAAAGAAATGAATAAAAAAAATATATATATATTTATATAAATATATATATGTATATATATATATATATATATATATATATATATAAAACGAGGAACGAGCTTATAGATAAAAGAAGAATAAGAAGAGGAAGAAGAAGAAGAAGAAAAATAAGAGGAGGAGAGAGCAAATGAGGTTCCGCGCTTCACGTGGCGGCCGACGCGATGATGGCGCTATCCACTGCGAGCCCTCTCCGCAGTGACCGCGACACCCACACACACTCGAGATATATCGCGCTCCTATCCCGGATCGTTCCACACCCATGAGAAAATTTGCTTCCTCGAGCGAGGTAATCCGTTACCTCGCCAGTTGTAATTAAATGTCTTCTTATTTCTTCACGATTATTATTAATATTATTATTTCTCTTTTTATTCGAAAACGATGAGTTAGTTATCTTTCTGTTTCCTTCTATTTCATTATCTCTCTCTCTCTCTCTCTCTCTCTCTCTCTCTCTCTCTTGTTCTCTCTCTCTCTTTCTGTCTCTCTATCTATCCATCTATCTCTCTCTTCCTTTCGATCAGATTCTTCCTCCAGAGAAAAATACAGAACGACTTCGATCAGCTTCGAGGTTAAACACCCACCGTTCTCGAATCTCGCGAGAAGCACGCGAGAACACGCACGCGAGAAAACACGGTAGAATCAACCCCTGCGGTATACTAAAACGTTCGGAAAATATCCAATTCCGAGTGTGTCGCGATAGAATCCAAAGTGAAGAAAGCTGGACGAGCTCTGTCTCTCGTTGCACCTTTACTAGCTTAACTATTCCTCCCTATCTCTCTCTCTCTCTCCTCTTTTCTTTCGTTTCCTTTTCTTTTCCTTTCCTCTTTTCTTTTTCTTTTTTTCTTTTTTTACTTTCTTCGAACGCGCGACGACGACGACCCTCGAATGCGCTTCCCTCGAACGGCCACGATTATATCCGTCGACTCGGCTCGCGATTGGTACTACTCTCGCTGACGATACGGTGTCCTTCTCTCCCTTTCTCCCACTACTCGACTCTCTATCTCTCTATCTCTCTCTCTCGCTCTCACCCTATCTCTCTCTCCGTCTAGTTCCTCCCTCCCTCGAACCTTCCACCGCACCTTCGGACGCCCCTCCCTGCAACGAAACGAACGATGCCGACGAGAGCCGATCCCGACAGGTGACTTTTAATTTCCCCCCTTTTCCCCTTTTTTTCTAACCAACTCCAAATCTTATTGCGTTCCTTTTTTTTCCCTTTCCTTTTTCCTTTCTCCTCTTTCTTTCTTTCTTTCTTTCTTTCTTTCTTTCTTTCTTTCTTTCTTTCTTTCTTTCTTTTCCTTTCCCCTCTTTTTTCAAACTCATACACTCGGCCAAAGAAAAATTTTCATTCTTTACTTACTCCTAGAAGATAAATTCTAACGTAATTATTTCGACTAGTCGTTTATATATCGAATAGACCGTGATATATAGATAGAGATAGAGATAGAAGTAGAGAGACGGAGAAAGAGAGAAAGAGAGAGAGAGAGATGGGGAAAGAGAGTGAGATAGAACGTTTTATCGGGAAGAGAGGGAAAGAGAGAGAGGGAAAGAGAGAGAGAGAGAGAGAGAGAGAGAGAGAGAGAGAGAGAGAGAGAAAGCGCACTTTGTCGCACTTGCGTGCAAACGCGGTTGCGCGAGAGAACGAACAAACGAACGTCTCGTCCATCCACCATCAGCCGCCACCCCGCTTTACCTTCCCCTTCCCCTTCCCCCCACCATTCTCCTCGCTCACCACTCTTCCTGACCGCTCCCACCTGACCACCAACCCCCCACCACAGCTACTGTCGGCTTACCACTACCACCTATATAACGACGACGCGGCCACCGTCGACGAATTCCGAGCGAATGCGTGTGACGGATCTAACGATGTATGGTGTGGTAGGATAGTGTGGTGGTGGTAGCAGTGGTGATGGTGAAGGTAGTGATGGTGGTGGTGGCACCGATGGTGGTGGTGGAGATTTCCCTAGGAGGGGTGGGAAGACGTAGGAAAGGGCGCTTGTCGCTCCGAGGCACGTCACTCTCTCTCTTTCTCTTTCTCTCTGTTTAACCACCCCTTTTTCGCCGGTCCACAAACCGTACGATCGCTAGACGATCGAAAACTTTCTTCTTCTTCTTCTTCTTCTCTTTCTTCTTTTTCTTCTTCTTCTTTCTCCTTCTTTTATTTCTTCTCTTTTTTCTATTCTCTTACATATCTTCCGATCGTTTCGTCGATCTATTTCGCACGATCGAGCGCAACCTCATGATGATGAAGAAAGGAAAAAAAAAAGGAAGAAAAAAAGAAAAAAGGGAGAAAGAAAGGAAAAGAAAAAAATCCAAAATGAGTCAGGCCAGCGTTAATAAATAATGGGATGCGGTGTAAGGTACGCGCCAATCGCGAAAAGAGATCGGTCTTACGTCGCGAGTCTACTCGCCATTATTGATCGATTCGTTAGCCAATCGAACGAACCGCCGTGGTGGCGCTGTTATCATTCTTTTCTTCTGGCGCCAAATTTGAAAACGTTTTTTTACTTAAATCGTCTTGTTTATCCTTGTCAAATCTTCTTTCTCTTTTGTTTTATTTCTTCTAACGTTTTCTCTCACAAAATAAATACATTTTTGAGTTTTCTTTTTTTTTTTTTTTTGTAATTTACGATATTTCCAAGTAAACGTATTAATTTTTACAGCATAAATTTATATCCATAAACATCTATTTTTACATGCAGTCTTACAAAGAACAACTTATTCGACTTATAATGTTCCTACGCACATTATATTGAATTTTATCGATTTTCTTGGTCGTTTAAATCGTCTTCTACGTAATGTCAAATTTCTGACGTAACTCGTGATAAATGCATTCGGTGTTCATATGTTCCAATAATGTTCTTTGATATGTAAATAAATGTAAACGTGTTAATTAAAGACATTGTTATAATTATAATTATTAAAATTCTTGCTTGGATAATATTGATAGTATCTCAGAATTAGATATAATTAATTGCACTTGCATTTCTTTAGAGGTATCTCTTTCTCAGCCGTGCATACTTTTCAACTAATAATAAAATACAAATTCAAAATGTGTGTATGTCACGTTTTGAAAATATTTTTGTTTCGCATCACGCATAACTCATTGGATCTGTTTAGCTTAATGGACTCTGATTACATGGATGATCACGCGTTATTTGCGCAAAATATAGTTATATCACTCGCTCTGTATGTATGTGTATATGTATAAATATACACATACACATATATATATAAGTGACATATTTTAAATTACAAGTAAAAATGTGTTCTATGCTTTAATATTTATATAAATAAAAAATGATGCAACTTTTGTCAAAAATCAATAAACACTCTTTATCACGTGTCTAATAAATGCAGGTACCATCGTCATGTCGCTTATGATAAAAATAAAAATAAAATAAAAAAAAAAAAAAAAAAGAAACGAAGAAAATATTATTGCTACAATAATGCGTATATAACACGCATTATGCACTCATGCCATGATGAAAAGATTTTTTAAAACAATCGATAACTTATGACTAAGCTGTTCATTAAAATTTGTCTGCCAAATATGGGCAATAATAAATTCACTTAAAAACAACGTCAATCGAAATTTGATATGATCAAAATTTTTACAATACAATCGACATTACCATATAGGAGATATTAAAAAGAATAATGGCTCTACCGATTAAAAGGAAAAAACAGTTGAAAGAAATTACTTTTCCTATCTCACACACGACTTATTCTAAAGAAAAAGTATATCAAATAATACGATTAATTCAAACACATTAATGAACTTAATGTATAATAATATATAAACTGTGGGTGTATATATACACAGGGACTTTCATATTTTTATCTATACATTTCCGAGAATCTATATAAATTTAAAACATTTCTGTTTGTCGTGAGGTATTCTCGTTTTAAATAATATCGAATCTGCACGATATTGCGTATTTAAAAGTGGCATGTATCCAAATACCTAAAATATAAAAATTTCAGAATACCAAGTCGAAAGAACATTTATGACAATTTTCAATTTTCAACTAACCTGAGAAAAGAAATTAATACACCTGTGTCTTTCTTGGAAGTGAGTATCGTCCTCTGATAATGAAACAGGACACCCAGGACATCTGAACGTCCATCGAGATGTTACCTAAATGAAAAAGAAAATTCTTTGTGCTTATTCGAAGATTCATTGTAATAAGGATCGTAAATATTCTTACTTTAACGGGTGGTTTCCTAGTAACGTGTGATATTAAAAAATTCATAGCTATATCTTCGCAATTCATATATTCGTCGACTTTATCCCGTATAGCTTGTGGTAACCAGTATGTATACAAATATGTATAATGTTTGTGTATAAAAGCAGCACCAGTTAAAACCATTGATAATTCACAGGAATAATTTGAATTGTAGTTCCACGAATTATGAAAATTTGGATCCCATGCATGAAATCGACCAGGAAATCCTACCACGCGATCTCTGTGTTCTCTCCACACCCTAAGAAAAACGAAATCATTGATATAATAATATCATTATTAATAAAATAAACTCTTTTCTTTTTTTTTAAATGAACAATACACAACACGTACTAAACATACCTAAAACCAAACATAATCTCGTCGTGTCTGAGATGAGCGTCGTCGTCTATAGATAAAACAGCTTCAGTTTCTATCGCATCGAATGGAAGAAATCTATTGTTTAAACTATTTCTTGAAGCTTTAATTACCTGTGTTCGTATAAATCCAAAATTTATCATAATAAATCGAGTTTTCTTTTCTCAAATCGTGCCATCAAATAACATTGAAAGATAGAAAGAAAAAAAGAAAATTCGTACATGTATAGGAACTCCAATATCCGGCCATTTTAAATCTTCTACAGGTGGTTTTGGACTATTCCATACAACAAGCACTTTGTTCAGATACGGCAAGCCGTAAAGTCTCGCTAATGAATTAATAAGAACTTGTTCTCGTTCGTAGGTGAGCATAACTATTGTAAATTGTTCCCTAGGATAATTTCCACCTAAAGCTTCGCTAAATTCTTTACCTGCACCTCCAGAACCTTTGCCAATAGGTCTAAATCCCATTTCAGATCCTATCGTTTAAAGATGTAATATATTCGTAAATTAAAAATTATTACGATTATTATCTTTGATGTTTATTTCATATACCTAGGAACTTGGCATCGCTCGGTAGGATCGTGTCGAATGGTAATTGAGGATAAAGATTGAAAGGATTCATCCAATCGTTCCAAATTTCATGGCCCTGAATTAACATGGTAGTATAATTTCTTTTAAAAGAGGGTGATGCGTACGGTGGTTCTAAAGGACCCAAACTTTCTTCTGCTTCAGGTTCAGCTATTATAGTATCAGCTTTCAAAGGCTTTGAAAATGATACAAAAAATAAAATAAATTAAATAAAAGAAAAACGGATATTGATGATATATTTGATATTATGTTTTCTTACCACAAAGCTTTCATTAAAGACACTTGGACTAGCAGCTTGTGGTGCAGGTAATGGAGGTATACCAAGTCTATCTCTAATAGTTGCAATAATAGAATCTACTACACCTTGAGCAGTACTTAAATAATGTTCCCATATTAATCTGCCTTGTCTACGCATCGATAAAAGATCGCTGTCTGGTACAGCACGCAATAAAAAATGCATTTCCGTTACTCGAACCTGTAAAAAAATTTTTCATTGAATTGACCTTGTAATTTAAAAAAAGAATATATATATATATATGTAATCTCCATTTCTAGATATACGTGTATTTACTTTAGGTAAAAAGATCGCTGCTTTACGCCAAGCTATTACTTCGTTATAACTCAATAAAATTTGATCACCACCTAGAATAACTGGTATTGCTCCAGATCTTAAAGCTTCGTATAATCGTGCCTGTATAGAGGACGTAGTTATCAAAGCAGCATCGCTTGGTGCTAAAATCAAAGCAAACGTAGATTCCTTTAATATAGATCTTCTTGAAGAATCAGTCCCACAGAGAGACCAATCAAGCACTTCAACAGTTTTTCTTTCTTCTGATGCTGGTATACATTCAAATTGAATGAAAAATTTATCCAGGGTAGTCCCACTATTCATGTCATTTAAATGTTGCATAATAAAAGCATCTAAATTATTTTCATCCATATTCAATTTTTCCAAGTCTACTTCTGTATCATTATTTTGATAGAACGTAGAAGAACTCTTGGAACCTTTCATCTCTCCTTGAAATGATAATAAATATTTTCTTCTTGCAGGTAACATCTGCGCGCAATCTTGCCAAACATCACCACCAGGTGGACCCAAAATTGGAGGTATGATTAAATCAAAACCTTCGCGGAATTGATTTCTATAAAAAGTTGATTGCACTATTATGGCTCTGCTAGTATTCTGTTTAACAGAAATGCTTCCAGAATTAACCGACAAATCTCTACGTGCAAGATTTAACAATATATGGTTTCTACCATCCCCTCCCCAGTATGGAAGATCCTGTAATTTATTCACGTCCAAAGCTGTCCAGAATTTTGGATAACCTTGTTGTTGTACCGACAATGCTTCTCCAATTAAAACCACATAAATGCATGCTTCTGCAGGATTTCTTGTAAGATGTGGATTGTAACCTGACGAATGATAATATATGTACATATATATAGATATATACACTGATGCAACCATAACAGAAAAATCAACTTATGCATATTATTTACCTAAAGTTTGTTTAATGGTAGTTTTTAAAAAACCATCCACGTCCCATCCTGTATTGACTACAGAGAATTGATCTGGATCGTATAAATATACTGGAAAACCACTTGTTAACACGCAACGACTGTGATCAAAACAATTGTACATTCTACATGGACTTGGATCAGTACTTGCTAACGTTTCAGGAATAACATTTGCCAATATTCTTTTAGGTGGTGCTAATTCCGGCGTATTCCTTTCAACTGCTTCTCTTTTTGCTACTTGTGCTTGTTCCACGCTAATCTTCAGTCTATCGAGATCTCTTTGTTGATGCAATAATTCTTGTTTCAAGCTCTCTATTCTTTGCGTCAAACCAGTAAATTCAACCTGAAGTCTATGTCTTTTGGCACCCAAATCTCTGAGTTCGTTAGTTACTGATACTTTGATACGTAACATTTCTTCTATTCTCATTTTTAATTCTGATGCTTTCATAGAAGTAAATTCTTCAAAAACTTCTAACGTCGAATACGTGCGATAAATATCTATATCCGGAGAAACAGATTCTACCTAGAAAAATAAACAAAAATTTATCAACGTAAAAGTTAATTTATATTAATAGATAGATAAACATGAAAATATTAATGATCATACAATATACCTCTGATAAATAATAGTGTGTAAGTAATGGCACAATAAAAAGAATTGTACAAGCTAATATTATAATTCTAGATAGTTTAATCTGAGCTATCCAGTGACAAACTTCCCTTCCTGATCCATCTTGATAACAAGAAGGAATATTAACAACAGAGTTTGAAGTTTTTCCCAGCATCTTGAATTTATATCGATATAAATTTTTGTTCATAATTATTCGGATGTTAATGTCGTAAAAATTGTATATGTAATACTTGCATATACCTATCAGAATAGAAAAAAAAATATATATATATACATGTTGCATATAAAATATAATGGTTATTATATAAAAAGAACGCAGTACTTACTTAATATCACTTAACTGAGATTCTAACATTAAATATCGTCATGTGTACAATAACATTGTCTTCACTTGTATTACGAATAATTTACAAATATAAAATGACAATCACAATTGTCATCTATGTCCAGTTGAACAAATCATATTTCTTCAAAGTATTCATAGTATCACAGAGCTAATAAAATATATATTCTGTTATAAAACTTATTCATGATTTATATTGAAAAATATTATTATTTATACTATGTATATTGTTTATACTATGTACATTAATAGAGCAAAAGATAGAGAGAGAGAGAGAGAGAGAGAGAGAAAGAGAGAGAGAGAGAGAGAACGTAAAAAATTAATAGATTATTGATCTTGAAATGTCAATTAATCCGGTAACACAATCACTATGAATTCTTAGGAAACATGTTTACACATTACTTTAGATATAATATAGAACTTACTGTACTGGTTCTTTTATGGATTATATGTGATCCACACAACACACACACACACATACACACACATATATATAAACATATATATATACATCTATACATTTATGTATATATATATATATATATAAATATTATATAGATAGCTTATTAGAGCATGGATCACGCATCATCTATCAAGAGAGAACGAAGCCAGTAACAAATACGAATTGAATAAAACTCCATGTCACGTAATATCACGTGACATTGTTTTACGATACTGACCTATATAATTTTGAAAATTAAACGATTTTTTAAATGCCTGTTTACGATATTCGTTTTCGTTTACGTAAATTAAAAAAAAAATTGCCATATTGAATCGATAAGTTGACAAAAAAGAATGGCGAATTTTTGAATGCGAATAGCTTTCAATTTCCCGCTATTTATGAGTAACTAAAAATGTTTTCTTAGTAACGTTGGATGGCACTGTTACGCGTACTATGCATTTTCTGTACATTCGGTTTTTCTTCCAATATTCCATAAAATATGCGCATGTTCATGTCAAGTATAGTGTGAGGGGAATAATATTTTGGCTTTCGGGGGCCTAAAATTAGCTAAAATGGTAAGCCTTGAAACGATTCGTCAATGCTTATTACTGTTAAAATATTCATAGATAATTTATAAGGACTTGTATAGTTAATTATCTAACATACGTATATTGTCTTTCGTAAAACGTGAAAATAACCTATTTCTAGCCGATGTCAATAATCTTTTTATATGAAGTATAAATCAGATGTAGAAATTTTTGAAAATTAACTTTCAATTCTTTTTTCTTTTTTATGCATATAGAAATACTTTAGATCTTATACATTCGCCTGACATACGTATCCTATAAATTTTGTTAAGTCAGCATTTCAAAAATAAGTTTCTGTTGATATAAGTTGAAAGAAACGTTATATTTGTTGTCAAACTTGTGTAATTTAACAAACTTTGAAGATTTTATTAATTGATGTTTTTAAAATAACTTTTGTTGTAAATAGTGTACGTGCGTCTGAAATGTTTTCTTGTTTAAAAAAAAAAAAAGAAAGAAAGAAAGAAAAAAAAAAGTGTACTCCATTTCAATAAAATCAGTTTTGATATTCCACTTAAAGTTACTATATAATTTACTTACAGCATAAATTAAAATTTTCACAAAGAGACAAAGTTAAAAAGTTTATAACATTTACACAAACTGGTGAGCAGACTGCAATTTATTGTTTAACTCAAAACGATTGGAAGTTAGACCTGGCGAGCGATAATTATTTTCAAAATCCTGAAGCATATTACAAAGAACCTAAAAATTCTGTAGATAAAAAAAAATTGGAGATATTGTTTAGTAGATATCAAGGTAAAATATTATCAATGATTATGTTTAATAGTATATTTGTATTATACAAAGATTTTTTTATTATATACGCTTGTTATCGTTTACAACAGATCCAAATGAACCTGACAAAATTACTGCAGATGGTATAATGAAATTTTTAGATGATTTGGGTTTAAGTCCAGAAAGTAAATTAGTTTTAATTATTGCATGGAAATTCAGAGCAGAAACTCAATGTGAATTTACTAAGGACGAATTTATGAATGGCATGATGGATTTAGGGTAAAAATCAAATTTATGATTTTAGTATAATAATGTTTTCTTTTTTTTTTTTATTGATTGCAAGTCTAATACTATTATTTTTATTACTATTCTAAAATCAAGTTGTGACAATTTTATAATTTCAGAGTGGACAGTATAGATAAATTAAAAGCACGATTAAATAGTTTAGAGAATGAATTAAGAGACCCGCAAAAATTTAAAGATTTTTATCAGTTTACATTTAATTATGCAAAAAATCCAGGACAAAAGGGACTGGATCTTGACATGGCAATTGCATATTGGAATATTGTATTGGATGATAAATTTAAATACCTACAATTATGGTGTCAATTTCTTCAAGTAAGGCGCATTCTCTTTTACTAAAGAATATTAATTTGACAGTAGATTAAAAATATTATATGATCTATTTAAGAAAAGGAGCATAAATATTTTTAAAGATTTACACAAAAATATTGTTCCAGGAACATCATAAGCGATCGATTCCAAAAGATACATGGAACTTACTATTAGATTTTGCGCTTATGATTAATCCTGATATGAGTAATTATGACGAAGAAGGAGCATGGCCAGTATTGATTGATGATTTTGTAGAATGGGCACAGCCTCGCGTTCGTCAGTCTCTCTAACATCCTTTTGATATATCTTTCTTCAATATAAAGAGCTTTATTTATTCGATTACACACGCAAATAATATTCAAATAAGATTTGAGTATATAACATATATCCTTGATAAAACATGACATTACTTTTGTATAGTATCTATGATTTAAAAAAGAAGTCCGCTAATTACCATATACTGCATGCTTGTAATCTGAAGTATTAAATCTTGAGTAATTTTCTATTCTATTGAAATCTGATAATTGTCTTACGTATAGAAACTGTTTCAAAATCTGTTGATTTAATGGAAAAGAAGAAATGCAAAGATATTTTTATATCATTTTATAACAAGTACACATTCTAGATTGTACAAAATTGTTATATATTTCATTTGTGCTCTACATATCGTTATTCTCTCAATTAATGGCGCGAAGTACATTGAAGAAAAAGCTTATCTTAGTGAATGTACTGTACAAAGTAATATGTTATGTATTATGTTTATATAGGAACACGATAATTCTAAGCGGTGTGACTAAACTACCAAAGGTATTTGCAAGCATCTTTCAGGATATAAATTCGTGTGTTCCTTTAGGAGACTTGATCAGGCTTGAAAAGCAACAAATTATAAGAGAGACTAGTTAATGTTTTCTGTAGATAGTATTTGCTAGGGATTGCGTTGTTGAGAATTGTTATAAAATGAACAGCCACACTTCTATGCTATTCTTGTAATATATATGTATATATATATAACTTAAATTTATATATATATATATACACATATACAAAAACGAAAAGAGAAAAAATATGTATTGTAAACAAAAATCTTGGCACAGTTATACTTATATATTGAATTTTTCTATTTAATAACAAGACAAAGAAAATTTTATTTTTATCATTATTATATGCATTGTAACTCTGAAATGACATAGAACACGAAAAAAAAAAAATAAATTTACTTTTGTTTTTTATATAAATGTAGAGCATTAGTTCTATTTTTAGTTAAAAATTAAAAAAGATAACATGTTTAAAAAAATAATCATTGGATTGTCAAATACTTTTAATATTTGTTGTGATTATTTAATGATAAAATGATTATTCTATTTAAGCAATATAAATTTATTGTAGAACATTTTTTATAAACGTAATGTTATATGTATAAATTTATAACAATTGTAACTATTTTGAACTTTATTCGGTATAAGAGAAATTATTCAGAGCATACATTATGATTAAGAAATTAAAATAATATATTTAAAGCAACCACAAGAAGGTGCAACATAGAAGTTAGTAAAATTTGAAATATCTCGCGTCCACAAATTTCAGATTTCTAAATATATTTTATAAAGCTACTTAATATATTAGATGGAAAAAAAAATTAAAAAAAAAAAAAGAAAGAAATTCAGGATACTTATGTAACTACTGTAAGAAAAATCCAATTATATACAATTAAAATGAAATTTGCACAGAGCTAAAAATTTCATGGAAAATATGTATATCATCTTTGTAAACACATAATACTACTAAAAAATTAATTTTGGAAATGCGCAATATTACTTTTTTAGTAGTCTCATGATTATCATGTAGAGCAACAGGTTTTAATGATCTAAGGAAAAAAAGAATGTAAATATTGTAAATAAATATCGATCTTAAATCTATTTTATTTAGTTCATCTCGTCCGATAAAAATAAAAAAATTTCAGTAATCACTAATATGAGATTTATTTAATATCACTTCCTCTTGGTAGATATAAAATATTTTTCAATGATAAATTATGAAAAATATGTATGTTTTATATACATGTATAGTTTCGTATATCCATTATTTGAAAGTCAAATTCGATTGTATTTGATGTAAAATTATTATTAATCTTTAAAGCAATTACTACACTTGCATAAATTATCAGGATATAAGAAAGCCAATTCATATTGATAGGCTTCCATATTATAACAATTATTCACAATTTCATGGCTATACCAATTGCACAAAGATTCCAACTTTTCAATTGATGTCTGCACGGATTTACAAGTACGTATTATTACTTTATTAGAAGACTAAATTAAATTGAAACTTGCAATGATTATTACGAATCTTACCTGTGCAACGACTAATCCTCGATTTGGATGTTTTATGGTACTATGCCCGTGAGAATCAAATAAAGTAACCTGAGAATGAAAAGATACATCATTTTTGTGAAGATAGTTAATAAATAAAAACCGTACCTTGTATGTTATTTCTTGAAATATAAAAAGTACTGTACGACCACATGTTATAAGCAACATGAATAAGTTAGTAGACAGAGATTCTTTATACCAATCAAGTAAAAAACTTTTTATATTATTATATAAACTTCTTTCAATTTTTTCATGGAAAACATGAAATTTCTGTGTGATAAAAGATATAAAATATTTAAGTATAAAATACATTACCTTTTTAAAAATGATTACTTTCAAGTATAAAATAAATATAAATCCATATACATACACACACATATATATAATGTATATATATATATATGTATATAATACTATATATATAAATAAATAAATAAATATATACACACACACACAAAACAAAAAATGATCGTTTCTATCTATTTTTAACAAATATATTTTTTTATTATCCAATATAAATATATTTGTTATACCCATTCTTTTAACATAGTTAGACTTCTGCCACCATATTGTAAAGCCTCTTCGGTGTTAAGATATGGATGAGGAATAAGTTTTTGACTTATAATCCATGCATGAGTTGCATTGCCTTCTACCATTGCTTCAGCCATAATAACGGTCAATTCTGGACAATTTTCTACGTCGTAAATTAACACGTTCCTTTGAGATATACGTTGTGCCACAAGAAGACATATCAATGTACATGCTTCACTTACTGTGAAGTATAAATATAATTTTCTAAAATTT
Source organism: Vespula pensylvanica (assembly GCF_014466175.1). Taxonomy (NCBI): domain Eukaryota; kingdom Metazoa; phylum Arthropoda; class Insecta; order Hymenoptera; family Vespidae; genus Vespula; species Vespula pensylvanica. The sequence continues at coordinate 16,679,277 of NC_057686.1, forward strand.
TCATCATTTTCATAAAATAATTCATTCTTTTATATTTATATATATATATGAAATATATGTATATATAAAATAATGATCTGATTACTTCCTTGTCCTGGTGGATAACGACTTTGTGAAAATTCTGGATGGTACCAATATAAGTTGACATCATTATTAAAAGAATCTTTCACAAATGTAGGAAAATGATGGCTAAATAATGGTGGCAGAGTCATAACTTTTATAAAATAATTCTTTTCATTAATTTTGCGTTCGAAAGCATTTTTCTTTAACTTAAATTTAATATTTTTTAATGGGAAATTTGGTATATCTAGACATTTTGATTACTAGACATAATGAAGTTAGTTAGTTCTAAAGCTAATAAATTATATATTCAGATTGTTTTATGAGAAACAATGGTTGTAAATATACTTTTCAATATTAATAAAATTACATAATACTCGATCACACGTAAATATTAAAAAATATCCTATTTACATATGAATATATAATATTACAAATGAGTAGATTTGGTTTATATTTTCAAGTTATATTTTCATTATTATTTTTATTATCTGGATAACCAGGCATTTCATAAAAACAGTACAATTTTTCTCAAGGAAACATTTGAGTCATTATATTTTAAATATCCATCATTTGTATTTTAAGAGAGAGAGAGAGAGAGAGAGAGAGAGAGAGAGAGAGAGAGAGAGAGAGAATGAGAATGAGAATAACATAATTATTATATTTATATATTTCTGATAAAGAAAACCTTGTATATATATATATATTTTTTTCGTTTATACTATAAGCTCCTCTCTCCCTTTTTTTTATCATATTATATTCTATAGTGGGCATTTTCAGCATTGATTCATTATTTCATAGTATACTGACAGTATGTAAATTTATTGTTATAAATAGTGAAAAAAAAAAAAAAGAGAAAAAAGAAACTTTGTCTTGGCCAGTAATATTTGTTGTGCTTCTAATGATAGTTCTATTACTTGAATTTATGCAACATTTATGTAGGATGGCACAAAATTTCATAGAGATGTTGCATATCATTATTACACACATGTTCTATTACATCAGTGTACATTATAAATAAACTATTTGAGCTTCATAATGATACAGTCACATGTTTATTTCAGAAATAATAACATAATAAGTTTTATATATATATATATATATATATATATATATATATATATATATTTGAAGATGTAAAATAAATGAGATGTATATACATACATTTGTGAGACTGTAAAACTGGAAAATGCCATTTAAAGTATAGATAAATTAGTTTTTTTTTATTTTTTATTATTTTTTTTTTTTTCCATAAAAGAAGTCTGTATGTTATATAGCCTGAACTTATTGATGCAATCAATCAATTATTCAGCCATCAATATGACGTAATAAGCGCCTTTAAAATGCAGTCTCAAAGTATATAACACTTCTGATGAAGCGTAGAGTCAGCCCCGCATATATAGCAATCAAAATTTATATTCATCTATATCGTCAAATATTTTGCTAATCTCATCTCACATATTTAACTAAAATCTTTAGCATTGCATTGTGTTAATGAAAAATGTTTAATACAATTATTGCTATATAATATTTGTGTAAGCAAAAAACGATTTATAGTTATTTTTTGATGGTTTGCACAAACCATATACGTCGTAGGTACGAATATGACTCATTTTTTATAAGAGTTTAGTATTTTAATTATTTCTCTAAATTATTATTATAATTATTATTATTATTATTATTATTATTATTATTAATATTATTATAATAATTATTATTATTATTTTTATTTTTTTTTCTCTATGAATAAAATAATATTTTTCTAAATGTATTTTACATCTGCATGACACAATGTCATTATCATTACAGTGCAATTAAAAACTCATTTTTAGAGTTTGTTTTTTTTTTTTTTTTTATTACGGTGATAGCCACAAATTGTGTTAAATCTGAAAAGAATTCATAATTTGTTTGTCAATATCCTAAAAAATTAATCATTAATTTTTGTTTGTTTCTTTTTTTTTTTTTTTTTACTATAAATTTTATATATCCCTTATTAACTTATATTGACATATTTATTTAATTTAACTTCATTCTGCATGAATAAATATGAAAACGAAAAAGATCTTTTGTGTAGCATTCTGTTTATATTAAAATGCATCATCGATTTACTTACTATTGATCAAAATGTCCTATATGCTGCTGGATAACGTGTTGGTATGCTTGTGATTAGATGACGCGACCAATAATTCCAACCCAAGATCCTTGTAATTTCTATACATTTTTCGTCTACTTCTTTTAATGGTTTTTCTTCATAAAAACGTGTCAATAATTTCAAATAACGTCCATAGTGATTATTAATATGTGCGTGCCACAAAGATAATATAAGCACCTGAAAAAAAAAAAAAAAAAAAAAAAGAAAAACAATATATAATGTATGTCCTATATTAATTTAACAAAACAAAAATATACCTTAGTATCTGTTGGTTCAGCAAATTTCTGTACTTCTTGCCATACGTTAGTAACACCCTCAAGTAAATGCTCGTGAGAACTATTACCGTCACCTTTTTTTGTACCATGAACGTATAATCGTGCTAACGCACAACCTTTCTTCACTAACGCTTCTACTAACGTATTCTTTTGCTTATCCATTGTTGCTTTAATTTTGGCAGCATCAGGTCGTTGATCAGTCTTTAGGCCATAGTAGGCTAATAATTTATCCTGATCAATATTTGTTATGACAACATCTGCAACGGCTAGTATTTGATTGGCCAGAGCAATAGAATTTTCAGAGATATCATCATGAGGTACATGACGACGCGCTTCAGGAGAATCCAAAGATGTTAACATAGCAGTGTGTACAGGCAAGTGATCTGAGAAGATGTTCTTCAATTCTCCATACAATAAGTTTGCATATTCACCTGGTTCTGTTATAAGAATATTTATATGATATACATGTATACAAACAATTAAACACATTTAATTTATATTAGATACATAATACATAACATGGTGTTTACAAAATTAATGTTTTTCTGAATGACAGCAAGACGTTTTTATAATTTACAGGATCATTGGTGATACATATTACATGTCAAGGATACGAAAATATTATAATCCATTTGTAAACAAATGTAAATTACGAAAAAAAAAACAAAAAATGGAAAGAAACATATATATTTGTAACTTAACATGCAAAAAAATGTATGTGCAAGTGAATTATTGAACTTGTTCACAGAGAAAGAAAGAAAAAATCATTTGTATTATACGACGATAGGAATTTCAAATTAAATTTCAAAAAAAAAAAAAAAAAAAAAAAAAAAAAAAAAAAAAAAAAAAAAAAAAAAAAAAAAAAAAAAAAAAAAAGAAAAACGTATCACAATATATATCGTAATAACTTACTTATAGATGGTGCTATATGAAGAAGCAAAACCGGAAAAAATAAAAATTTATACGTCGATAAATGAAATAAAAAAATAATGTAATATTATGACTATTATGAAAACTGATATATAGATGTGAAAAGAAAATATTGAATTACCAAGTTTTGCAAGCCATGTGCATTTTAAATCTCGTAATGCCTCATTATATTCATCCCATTTGGTAGTCTTTTCTTTATCCGTTTTAGACGTAGCATTGCTTGATTTCTTAGTAGATTCAGATAATATGTATTTAAACGTATGGCTATCTACTTTCTTCTCCAACTCGTCTTTACAAAACGTAATTGTACCTTGTAGATAACTACCAAGAGTAGCACCTTTGGATATTCTTGAAAGAGAGAAAACAAAAATTATTTTTTTTTTCAATACAAATATTTGTATATCTTTTTAATTATCATTACATATGATAGGAGGTAATTACCAAGCAGAAAACCATTAACAGATATATTTTAAAGGCTTAATGTAAAGCACATGTGTGAGAATATAAGATAATAATAGAGAAAGCAATATATATATATATATGTATACATATATATTGTTATACTAACAAAACATTTGATATTAATATAAGCTTCTCATTTCAATATTTTTGATATAATATTTTATCAGAACTATACTACCCTTCATCAAATTTCTGAGATCAAAATTTATAAAAAAAAAAGCTCTTTTTTATTTGAAAACAAATTTGTGCTCAATTGGTTATAGTATAGCTAAACAGCTGTTTTCATGTATTTAAAAAACGTTCGTGCAGCAAAATGATGTATAGTGAGTCAGGGATATACAATAAGCATTATTGCATAAAAACTTATAGGCATTTACATTGTTATATATTTTAATAGCTAAAAGAATAGATTTTTTTTTTTTTGCATATATCCTTAACTCTGCTTGAAGCATGTCAATTTGCAAAGAAGTTAATAAAAATAATATTATGAACTCACTTGTTTTCTGTGCTGCATTGAAAGATGAAAAAGAAAAAAGTTATATCTTAGTAGCTTTTAATAGCAAAATAATTTTAAGAGAAAAACTCGATTTTTTATATCAAGTATCAAGATCAGCTGTAAATAAAAATTGATAAAAAATAGGATTATCAAAAAGTGGACAAAAAAGTCCACTTGTTTAAGAGAAAATTATTGGCATGCGTGCTTGAAAAAATCAACATACATATATGTACATATATACATATGTGTGAAGAAATAAAACGAGTAAATTCAAGCTATTGTTTGAATAAATATTTGATCTCGGATACTTGATTTTCTTTCTTTCTTTCTTTCTTTCTTTTTTTTTTTTCTTTTTCTCGCTGTAAAATTGTTGAAACGTGTATGTTCGTATGAAATAAGTGTGTATGTGCGTACATAGAAATATAATTATCCTGCCTACCCTAAGAAACATTTGTATATACAGATTTACATATATAACTAATCCTCTATGGCAAAGATGGGCAATCGATGGTCAACGGGCTACATATATGGTTCGCGTTACTACTTACTTACCTTCTTCGGTAATAAAGTGAGAGAAAACGATTCCCACTATTTAACAATCCGCTATGCCTCATGAAGTTGCACTGTTTTTGTTTCTGTCTATTTATGGGTAGTCGGTCGAAATAATGGCTAAAGAATTTATATAAGTAGTGGAAAAAAAGATTGATCGATGGTGGGGATTGTATGGCTCGTGGCGGAAAAAAAGTTGCTCACCTTTGCTCTATTACATCTAACTAGCTAGTTTCAATAATCTTTTATTATCGTCATTGAGTAAGAAAAAAAAATTGTAATCGTTTTGTAGTTAACTATATCGCATTATGTAAAATTAATGGAATGTAAATACTTACTTGTTTTCATTTGACATAGGTGCAACAAATAAGGGAAGAATATGTCCAGGTGGAATAGATGCAGCGACCATCTTTTTTCCACCAATTATGGCCTGAGATTGACTGGCATAAATATCAAGTATTATTGGATTGTTAAGTTTTTGACTCAAAAGCAAAGGCATATCTGTTAATCTGTCTAATAACTCTTTCTTTTCGTGACGCACATGCATCTTCAATGTATAGTCACCTTTTTCCAATTTTTGAATAGTGTACTACGATCATAATAATATCTTATTGTTTTTTCTTTCCTTTTTTTTTTTTTTTTTTTTTTTTCTTTAAAAATTTTTTCAATATCATACAATTTCTACTTATATCGATATTTATTTACTTACCTTAGATGGGTATGCATCACCACAGGCAATAAGTTGTTTGTTGGAATCATATATCATCCACATTTGACTCTCATATTCACTCTCATACAGCAAATTACTAAGTAATGCAGCATTTGGGGTAACTTCAGTTGCTTTTGCCGAATGGAATGTGTATGTTAATTGTAATTCATAAATTTGTCTGGCAGGTGGAATAACATCACGAGCTCGTAAAGGAATAATTTTTGAATCCGTCGGTCTGAAATTACACAATTAACGATAATTAACGATCCGCACTTATATACACACGATTGATAAAAATATTATGTCACACCATACTTTAAAATTTGTACAGATGATTTAAGAGTGACACATGGTACAACTTCTTCGATTCTCAAAGAACTTCGTAATTCTAAGCGATTTATACCATCGCCCGATTGCATCGTTAAGTTACCATTTATTATACGAAGACCATGAAATTCTATTGTATAATCTATTAACATATCCCCCAAATTTGCCCAATATTTTGCAATAACAACTTCCACAATCAAACCACCCTAGAAATAAAATTTATATTATTACAATGCACGTAAGAAAATAAATCAACAAATTTTAGAAACATTAATTTTACGACAGAGCAATAAATAAAATAAATATTCACGATACCTCAACAGCAAATGGTTGTACACATTCTGCTTGTGGCGTAACTCCTATCATTTTGTTAACTTCAAGTGTTTTACATGCTAATCGTGGTTTCAGTTGAATTGTATGAACTACAAATCTACTAGTCTTGTCCTTTTCCGTACTCCTTATCTTGAGGACTATAATTTAAATCAAATGAAAATGAATTTTCAATGACAGTCATTGCTACCAAACATCGATGCAACGAACATAATTTTGAATTTAATTTACCTGCCCACGTGGCATCTTCGGGAACGAGAATAAAATGACGCTGGATTGTATTTGGTTTAAATAAAACATTTGTATATGTTAGATCAGGGAGAAGAGCTGTTTTTGGCAGTACCATTGGTTGCACTACCGTGATAGGAATTTGGAACACTGGCCCTTTTGCAATATTGGTTACATCATAAGCTCTAACACTGAAATTTTTATCAAGCAAAAAATTATATATAGTATACGTTTAATAGCAGATAAATATTTAATGCTACATATGATTTTATATATTTAATAAAAAACAAAAATCGTTAACTTGCTCACCTTGTAGCATGAACACCTTCTGGCAAATTAGAACCATCGATACTAATTGCGAAAGCACGGGGCATATGCATTAGATCAAGATGCGTTGGGAATCGAACCCAAGATACCTCGCACACCAAAGTCAATTTTAAATTAAAATCAATTTTACGTGATGGATCTGTGAATCACCGTAATGTTTAAAATAATTGTCTACTTTTGATTACAAAAAAAAAAAAAAAAAAAAAGAAAGAAAGAAAGAAAGAAAGAAAGAAAGAGAAAAAGAAAGAAAAAGAAAGAAAAATTTGTAATAAAATTATACCAGTGTTTTCACTATCAAGGAATATTGGTTCAACAGTAACTGAATAATCTTTCGGCCGATCGATAACACCGACTCTCATATGAATTCCTTTGGAATTATTTGTCCCACAATTGATTGAAAATCTGATATCTCTTTCTGGTACATCGCAATAGGTAACGAGATTATCAAATGCACGTTCAACTTGCAATAAACCTGAACCTTGTGCAAATGGATCTAAATTCGATATGTATAAAGCAGTATTTTCAAGTGCTCTTTTGATACTGTACGGAGAATATGCACAACCCTTAGCGATAAGTCCAGATATAAGCACCGCTGTAATATATATAAATGTATATATACAATTACGAAAAAGAAAGAATAATATTTCAAAATATATAACCATTAAATGATATTTATAGACATATTAGTTATACATACCAATGGCACCAGTGACATGGGGACTGGCCATACTTGTACCATTCATAAGTTGACTTTTTCTTAATGTGAAATTAGGAACACTCGTAATAGCTCCACCAGGAGCGCATACAGTAACACCAAAACCACCATCTATCATCGGACCGCGAGAAGACCATGTATATGGCATACCAGGCATTTTTTCTCTCAGGGAGTATTCAGCCACCATCATATCAGGTGAAACATAAGCACCAACACTAATAATACTGTTTGAATTGATGTCTGGCGGTGTTCCTATAATACAATTAAAGACAATTAATTCGATGTTATATAAATATAACACACACACACATACACATGTATATATATATATATATATATATATATATATATATATATATATGTATAAATACAATACAGCAGTTATCGGTTGCATACCAATAGTACATAATGCTGGTCCAAGATTTCCAGCAGATGCAACCCACGTTATACCATATTTATCAATAACTTCGTTCATTAATTCTCCTATTCGTCCTGTATTAGACCAATGAGCATGTTCACCATAACTCATATTTATAACATGAATTTTTTCTTTACGCTGCATGATGTGTATCATTGCTCTTACTATTGCTGTTCCTGTTTCCATAGTGCCTATACGTCCATCTCCGACTGTTAGTGAAATTATTTGAGCACCAGGTGCTACACCATTTAATTCTGGATTTTCAGGAAAATATGCTGCTGCTATTGAAGCTACATGCGTTCCGTGACTTGCTAGAATATATCAAGTTAAATGAAATTTATATTCGTAGAATGATGGTTATTGAATAAATGATTAAAGACATCGATTACTTACAACAGAGACTAACTATTTCAAGGGTATTTCCATCATCATGAACATTAATGCTAACATTTAACTGATCTTCTTGATTCAGGGGAGCATATTCTCTTGTTAAAGAATATTCTCCAAGATAAACACCAGCTTCTAAATCGCCTTCTTCAGAAGTATCAATACATGCTCTATAATATATATATATATATATACATTGATTATTTTTATAAAAAAAATATCTTACATTTCTTTAACATATAATATTATTATTAATTTCGGGATATAATTACCTCCAGACATTGCCATCGTGGAATACAACAACATCATACATAGGTCCAGAATCTGAATATTTTTTTTCTGCATTGTTGAGTACTTCAACTCTAGCTTCTAATTCTTCTTTTTCTAATTTTTCTTCTAAGGTGGATAATTGTGAATTTTTCGCCTCAAATTCCTATGTGTAATAAATATTTTGATACAATAAGAGTGAATATATATCAATATTAATTATAAACATAAAATTTTAATTTTGCAAAAACAAAATATGATAAAATATAATTTAAAAAAAATGTATATATATATGTATATATATATATATATATAGAAATGAAACACACACGTATATACACAAGAGTAAAGAATGGCTCCAATTTCTCTATCAAACTTATTATGTAATGTCATCAATAGCTTTACATCACTTCAAACTGCCAAATATAAATAGCATTAGACACCAATCACTGTAGCTTGTTGTGAAACTGCCGTCCTAATTACATGGTTTAACATACAACAACACTATCTTTGGATCACATGGTCTAAAATTCTAATTACAATTGTGTTTCATTAAATGTGTACATATAATTCATTCAACAATTCTTTAATGTTAAAAATTAATTTAAAAAATCTAAACATTATATTATTATTTCTGATCATAACAAAATATTTAATTAAATTATTTAATTAATTGAATTAGAAATATTTAAATAAATAATATTTAATTAATTACTTCGTTGATACTCTCAATGCTTTCATGCAAATTAATTTTTGATTTATATCTGTTATTATTCACAATAAAAAAAAAAAAAAAAAAGAAGAAGAAGAAGAAAGAAAAAGAAAACAATAAAAAATATTACTTGTAACTGTCTAGAAGCTTCTGCGAGAGCAGCTTTTTGTCCGTCATCCCAAAATCTTTTTTTTCTTTCTGCTGTAACTCTGTCTTTTAATTTGCCAGGATACAATGTAAATAAATTTTTTACCCCGATATGATATTCGCCGCTTGGATTATTCCAATTCGTAGGGACCTTTAAATAAAAACTTTAAATATAACTTACTTTTCATTCCAACTTCTTAATCAAAGATCAAATTAAATACCTTTAATTTACGACCTGTGATACCAATTATATATCCATCTGGAGCCTGTACAACTTTGCTTGTGTCAACATCGCCAGCACCACTGCAGTCAAATCTTTCAATTATTTTTGTTTTCCCATCCGAGGTCACCTGAAATTAAGCATTAAACTTGTACATCGTCATTAATCTATATCAAACGGCAAATAATATTATCCAACCTTTGAAAGTCAAATATAGAAAAAAAAAAAGGAAAAACGAAAAAAAAAAAGAAATATCTTAGTAAAATATTTTATACAACCTTGAGATGAATCAACAATATTAACAGACAAGTGATATATGTAGTCAAAATTAATCCTAAAGTAAGAAAGCAAACAATGACTTTGCATGATAAAGTTCAATGACAATGACCATCCCACTAATGGTTGTATAAGTTTATATTTCAAAACAAATCTCTATAAGATCCTTTTAATTTGAAAAATTAAACAAAATGTTCGGTATTAAGGATGAATTGAATATATGCCAAAATGAAAGAAATACAATGGAAAGAGATTCATCTATAGCAATAATGACGTACAAAGAAGACACAATAGAAACGCGGATGGAACGTAATCAAGAGAAGAAAACTAAATAAACGGGTTTGGCGGTATTATTTCGAAAATAAAATAAAATTGTATAAGAGCGTCTAAGCGAGGCGTGTCTTTGTGTGTTGACTGTTCTCACCTGCATACCCGGTGCTCCAGGATCGACACCGGAATCGAGAATAGCAATAACGACGCCTCGTCCATCGTATTCGGGATATTTCGTGAGAAATTGAGTGACACCTGTTTCTTTTTTAGGCAGTAGGCCCCACACAGGAAAATTACAGTCAATGATGTCTGCCATGTTTCAAATGCCACTGCCACCGTGACTGCAGAAAAACCACTTGAGATGTTTCCTTTGTACTGCCACTGCCTTTATATATCAATCAAAAAATAGGTTCTGCGCCTGCGTGTGCAGATACGAACGAACGGACGAGAAGACAAACCGTAGAGAAATCTGAACATTTTTTAGAGGTTAACTTATCGACTGATGATACAACAAAACGATCCAATATATCCTCTAACAAACAACAAATCCTAATTAAAACGATCATATCGATCGATATATCAATCGATATGTTTTATTTCAACGATACGATTTCCTTTTATTCATCGTTTAATTTAAAGCGATAAATCTAAATTACGAGTCAAGTCGTATATGCATTTACATCGAACGGCCTATAGATGGCAGTATCTATACTACGTCAATAATCATTTAGTGTAGTAATCATACGCGATATCGTGATCTTTTAGCAAGGCTGTCGTGTATATGTCGTTACGCGTCGGGAGCTACTTCCGAGGTTATGTTCGTTCGAGTTGTGTTTTGAAAAATGCACGATCCACCTACGGTTTCTCTGTTTCGCGTAGGAAACCATATCGATGTGGTGGCACTCCAATGAGAACAGTGATCGAAATATATTAAAGTGCGACATGTGCAATACAAAAGCATGGTCATTACCCAGAGAAAGATGAAACAGCTTGCCCTATCCATCGTTTGTATTATTCTAGGTATGTTATTTCTTCTTCTTTTTCTTTTTTTTTTTTTTTTTTTTCTAACGAAACATGAAATTTATCATTGAATAATCGATGGTATTTTAATCGTTCGAACTTAAGATCGAGAGATTATCGCTTACTGCATTTTTATTCAAGAGAATTAAATTCATTTCGATATTGTAGAAAACGTTCGTTTGCATAATCGTATAATTGTTTTCGCGATCGTACGATTACGAAGACAAAGTATGTGAGACGCTAACGAAATAACGATGACGCAAGCCTACGATCTCTAATGTCAATGACAACATAACAATGAATCGTATTTTCTTCGTTCGACTTTATTATGTGTTTCTAAGGACAAAGCGACAGGGAAAAAAAAAAAAAGAAAAAGAAAAATAAACAATAAATAAGAACGATGATCGAACAGAAAGCCAATTGAAATTTTTATTTTTTTTTTCGATCGTTTTTTTCAAGTAATCGTAATAATAGATCGATGGTAGAAATTAGATATTAATTTATGACGACATTGCCTTATAGATATACACACTTATAGATAACAGTCTGTAATCCGTAATATGCGAGTAATACGAAGTCTGCCACATCCTACATCGTATAAAGAATTTTTCCATCGGCAAATTTCGCGCCAAATTTTGCTTCCATATTAATAAAGAAAAAAAGAAAAAAAAAAAAAAGAAAAAGTAAAAGAAAAAAAAAATATATATATATATTCGTAAAAAGTAAAAACAAATCGATAACGTCGATTAACTTTATCATTTATAATCTTGCTAAATCGAATTTCAAATTAGTTTCGAAATAAATACGAACCGATTTAGACTATCAACGACTCGTTCGTATTTCCGCGCGAAAATACAAAATCACGTATTACAACGATATAGCAAATATTTTTGTCGCGATATATCAAACTCTATTATTACCGTCTATTAAACTTTCCACTTATTCTTTGTTTTTAAAACGATAACGAAAGAAGAAATAAAAAGAAAATAACAAAGAAAATAACAAAGAAAATTAAATAATAAAAAAGCAGAAAACCCTTGCAGTTTTAGGATTCTACAAAGGTTTGGTAAGTACAGAAGACGAGGAAGATTTTTCTCCGTCGCGACAAACTGGTAACAAGGTAGAACGTACTAGCAAATTACAAAAAGAAAATGAAAACGAATTGCTACAAGAGAAGATCGAAGGTAGAGACGAATATGGGGGTAGACTTATCGATAGAAATACCGATATCAAGGACATCGAGGAAGCTAAAATTCGTATACGCGAGCTTGAAGGTAAATTACGTCATCTCGAAGCAAAAATTGAGAATCGGGTGCCGAAGGATTTTCCAACGGTGAAGTTCCTCAATTATAAAAATCGTAAAAGGATATTGGTTACCGGTGGAGCTGGTTTCGTTGGTTCTCATTTGGTCGATCGATTGATGTTAGCCGGTCACGAAGTTATAGTGGTAGATAATTTTTTTACTGGACGAAAGAGAAACGTCGAACATTGGGTCGGCCATGAGAATTTCGAATTGGTACATCACGACATCGTCAGACCATTGTATTTGGAAGTTGACGAGATCTATCATCTGGCTAGTCCAGCTAGTCCACCTCATTACATGTTGAATCCTGTTAAAACGATTAAAACTAATACACTTGGTACTATAAATATGTTAGGTACGTATAACGTTTTATTTTATAAACGAGTCTTCTTACGACTTCTTACGATATTATCGAAGATAGTAGATATATATAATATAATGTTTGAAAAAATTACAGGACTCGCCAAGCGAGTTGGCGCACGTGTATTAATTGCCAGTACGTCCGAAGTTTATGGGGATCCTAACGAGCATCCCCAGACGGAGACTTACTGGGGTCACGTTAATCCTATTGGTAGGTTTCTCTTATAATAATAATAATAATAATAATTATTATTATTTTGTAACTAATTTAATGAGGAAACGTATGTTCGATGTTACGTGAAAGAACGTAATTTCTCATACGATTGGCACGCTTTCGTTTTGATTTTTTTTTTATTCTTTTTTTTTCTATTTTTTTTTTCTCTTTTTTTTTTATGTAATATATCCATTCAGGTCCAAGAGCGTGCTACGACGAAGGAAAAAGAGTCGCTGAAACGTTAAGTTACGCCTACATGAGACAAGAAGGTGTGTCGGTACGAGTAGCACGAATTTTTAATACTTTTGGGCCAAGAATGCACATGAACGATGGACGGGTCGTATCGAATTTTATTCTCCAAGCTTTGCAAAACGACTCGATCACCATTTATGGCAATGGAAAGCAAACAAGGTCTTTCCAGTACGTCACAGATTTGGTAGATGGATTGGTTGCCTTGATGGCTTCTAATTATACGTTGCCCGTAAATATTGGTAATCCGGTTGAACACACCATCGAAGGTAAAGGAAAAACTTTGTAAATTATCTAACAGAAATAATAATAATAAAAAAAAAAAAAAATACAAAGAAAAATAAAAGATAGAGAAAGGGAAAAGAAGACAAAAAAAAATTAAGATTAACGTGCCTTTTTTTTTCTTTCCGATGCTTACAGAATTCGCGTTTATTATAAAGGATTTGATTGGTGGTACTAGTAAAATAGTTGAACTTGCCGCGGTAGAAGACGATCCACAAAGAAGAAGGCCGGATATTAACAGAGCAAAAAAATATTTGAATTGGCAACCGAAAGTTCCTTTAGCCGAAGGTTTGAAGAAAACTATCATGTATTTTGCGAAAGAATTGCAAAGAACAATGCACTCGCAAAAGGATAGTATTAAACATTCATCTTATAAAAATGATCATGACATAATAGATCATCTCTAAGAGTTGATTCTAAGAGTTGTTACATTCGTAATACCCATCTTTACAAGTGACAAAAGTTATCGTCACTGAGCCATGGACCACTATGTGCCAAAAGATTCCCCGTCCAATTCTGGATTCTACGATAATTTAGAAATTAATTGACACAGAATTATGATTAATTAGAGATGAAATCTTATCGATATGGAATTGCAGCTTTTAATACGACTAACATAAAATCGATTAAGGTTTAATTAATATTGTTTTGTAGCTTCGATGAAACATTAATTGTCTTTTCATTTTTTTTTTTTATTATTTATTAGTGCAAATAATAATGAAAATATATATATATATATATGTGTGTATGTATATTTATATGTATATATATATGTATGTATGTATGTATATATATATGTATATATATGTATATATATATATATATATATATATATATATATATATATAATTGCCTATTCTTGGATTAGCTAAGAAAATGAAATGAACTTTCTCTCTGTGTCTTTCTCTCTGTGTCGTTCTCTCTCTTCTAACCTTAATACATATTTACATTTTACATGTGTTTATTGTGTTCTTCGACGTCAATAATACACAATCAACGCTTAAAGTTAAATGCTACACAATACTGGTCCCATCGATTTTTTTGGGATATTATATATAGTATATATAATTTTAACGATATAACAATCGTAATGAATTATCATGTGATGAATAATACACGAACTGCTTGTTCTACTTATCTATTGATTAAAGAGATAAGTATAATATATATATATATATATATATGTATGTATATATATATATATATATATATATATATATATAGATAACGTTACATTGATTATACTTTAATTCTTTTGCTTCATCGTTCTAAAAGTAAGATCACGCGAAAGTAATTTTTGTATTAACGTTATAATTCTCCTATCGTGTGATTTATACGATATATACATACGTACAGACATATACGTATATACGTATATGTGTAGCATAAATCAAAATTTGAAGTACCTTCCGAGAGATGCTGATGTCTCGTTGAAAAATTAAATAAGTAATATTCTCTTTCACCAGACATTAACATCTTTAACGACGTTACTCCGGGTATTGATTTTTACGATTATAAACAGCGAGACTGCAATGCAACAGCGCAAAGAAAATCGGGAAAGTAATTTTATACGTTAAGCGTAATTGTATACTAAATACGTATGATTACAGTAAATCTGTAAAATAAAAAAGAAAAAAAAAACATTTCTTCGTTTGCCATCACCAATATATTATATGACGAAATTATTTATTATTATAATATTAATAACGCATGAAAAAAAAAAGAAAAAAAAAAGAAGCGAAAAAGAGAGAGAAAAGTGTGTAAAGTAGTTAATATAAAATTTATTTATTGTGTTTATATATTATATCGTCAAACTTGTAGGAATATCAATTATCGTAAACTTGGATATTTCTACTAATGCTAACTTACATTTAAATATTACTAACTAACTAGACTAATAACAATAATTTGTATCTAAATTTATTCAAAAGGTATATATATATATATAAAACATAATTGCGTTATTGTGTCAATTTTACGCGCTTAATGATTGTTCCCTTGTTTTTTTATATATACACATTTATAAATTATACGAGCATATTCTAATGGAAGGAAAAAAAAAAAAAAAAGAAAAAAAAAATTATATATATATATATCCAAGGTGTGACTAGTCTTCGTAAAAATAAATAAAATATTTCAAAGATCTTTATAAATCGTTGTAATATACTATTTCTATCTTCTTCTTTATTTATCTCTTTTTAGTTATAGATTATAATACTTCGAGAAATAAAAAAAAAAAAAAAAAAAGAAAGAAAGAAAGAAAGAAAAGAAAAAGTACGAATGGCGGGTCGATTCTTTTAAATATCAATTACTCCTTCTTTAAATAGTAACTAATATTTTCTTTCATCGTTGTAGCCTTGCAATTTCCAAAAAGAAAAAAAAGAGAGGAAAAAAAAAATAGATAAAATAGAGTCCGAAAAGTGTCTCGAAAAAGATAGCAATCGATTTTTACAAATCGTCTTTGAAACAGTTTTGACCCACCTAGAAATTTTCGGCCCACCCAGTTATATCGCTTGATTGAACGATATCGTGATAACGATTATTTTACTTCGTATCTAATGAATACGATGATCGTCGCGGTTTACATTCGTTATCTTGTATATCAAAGAAAGAGAGAGAGACAGAGAAAAATCTTTTACGTTTCATAGACTCGAGAGCATATACATACATACATACATATATATACATACATACATACATACATGTATATATACATACATATATATGGACGTCTCGCTACGAGGAATATCCGGAGACTTCCCTTACGCAACGTATCTCAGATTATTTTTGTTCTCTCTCTCTCTCTCTCTCTCTCTCTCTCTCTCTCTCTCTCTCTCTCTATTTCTCTCTCTCTCTTTCTCTTTGTCTCTCCTTCTCTCTTGGTTGAAGCTGATCAGACTAGATAATATTATAATTCCGTCGTGGACAACGAGCACGTAGATATTTCATGATACGGATTTCAGGACGAGCTTGTGAAGAATCGTTCGTGGCCGTTTAGATCGCATTTGAAGGGCCGATTGAACGTAATGGGTGACGCGTGGGCTCTCTGACAGGGCGCGCGTGGTCGTCCTGTCTCTTAAGAAAGAGAAGACTATATGCAAAAGATAATTTGTACGACGAGGAAAACGATAGAGAAAAGAGAGACAGAGAGAGAGAGAGAGAGAGAGAGAGAGAGAGAGAGAGAGAGAGAGAGAGAGAGAGAGAGAGAGATGGAAGAACGAGACGATGCGATTCTTAACGATAATCATCGCATCCGGGATATGTATCACAACTACGCTCGAACGAATACCAAAATGTCCGAAAGGTGAAGACTATGAAATATTTCAAGTTGACATAACTGACAACGAGAGATCCGCTTTTGTAATGTTTTCTTTCTTTTTCATTATTATTATTATTTTTTTTTTTCTGTTTTATCAAATTTTAAAGCCATGCCCAAGTTTTAATCCTCTATATAACGTCATGTTATATATTCAAAAGTTACATAATCGTATATCCGTATTCTTAAAATTTTATTTCATCATTTCGTCGATCAACGATATTTCAATGGTTAACGTATATACTAAAGGTTAATATTACCTAAGAATAATTATAAGTTATATTATAAATTATTTAAATTCTTTTTTCTTCTTTTGTATTTATTTAAACGAAACAAAATTCGATTATAGACGATTTATGAGGATTTATTACACGGAATTATATTGTTTCCCGAACGAACGAATATATTCCTTCGTGATCGATAAAACTATCCTCAGATAATTACCTCATATCATAGCAATTATCGATTCAATGTATGTATTTAAATATCGTCGAAGAAACTTCCTGTTTGCTAATGGGAGAAACGTTCGATCGACGTCATCGAGTAATAACACTTACTATCTATTTGCTGGTGGTCCAACGGCGAGTGATTCGATCTCTCTTACCTCCAACTGAGACATCGGATATTCAGGTAACGTAAGTTTAGTTCGAATAAAAAAAAAAAAAAAAAGGAAAAAAAAATAAAATAAAAAAATAAACGCAAAGTTTATCGTCGTCATTTATATATTACATATATATATATATACATACGGTATCTAGGAAACGTAATGGAAGCTATATTTTCTAAGAAACATAAAAGAGCTATATTTTTTAAGACTGATCTTTTCTACGTCTCTATATTTTAACTTTCGAAGAAAACGATTAGAATAGACACGTTGTTTTGCAATAGAAAACAACAATCTCTTAAGAGATAGATTATGTATTTTCTTCGTAAATTCATTTCTTAGAGAGAAGTACGTGTGGCTTACCTAGACCTCTATTAGAAAAGATGTCTCTCAGTAAATCGGCTAAGAGATCGGCACTGCGGTATTTCTTTTCAGTAGAAATTTACATTATAGATTCAACATGTCCGTTACGTGCAGGTGTCCATCTCCGCTTTTGTGCTTCCATTATGCATAATGCAGCGGAGCTTCTCTTGTTGGCTGCACCGTCGTGTCACGGATTCGAAGAGGGTCGGACTACTCGACATACATTCCCATACATGACGTTTTATACCTATATCTTTTTGTATTTTATACGTCTACCGTGTTGATCCGTTAGGAAGATGAAAGCAAATGAAAAAAGAAGAAATTCTTCACGAATTAAAATCGATCTTCTTTCCTTTTTTCTTTTTCTATAGCATGTCATTTGCATTAAAAAAGTGCGATGACGTTTAAAATTATTCGACAATACATCCCGCAGTTCTATTGTAATTGAAATCCAATGATAATATTTGACGAATGTTTAATAATTATTAACAGAACAAATATAGTACGATGTTCGAGAGATCGTCGACTCTTAAATTCTCTTCCACTTCGACGCCCTGCGATGGCGTTGATAATTAAAGTCTCCTTGATCACGCGTGTAAGTCCTCCTCATTCATTGCGCTCTATGTAATAACGATGCTTAGATACATTTGTTAAGAGATAATTACACGGCAACGATCGTTCCAAGCCACGCGGTTACGTTTAATTCGTGTTCAGAACATTTACCTGTTTTTATTATTCTAAACGAGTATTAACCATTTCTAATTGGAGGAGAAAAGAAAAACAATACGAACGTATATGTATATATAAAAAGCTATTCGCTTTATTTTTTTTCTTTTTTCTTTTTTTCTTTCCCTTTTTTTTTTTTTTCAATGAAAATAAATCTTATCGTATGTAGAAAGAAATTATTAAACTATATGAAACTTAAAAATTGACGAAAGAGAACTTGGTTCCCGTGTATATTCGTTCAAATCACTTTCTTCCTCAGTTAAATATAAACGATTAAAAATAGCCAATCAAGGAGAGATACTAACGGAAAGTAGAAGGGAAGCTACGTGATCACACTCTGACGAGACACTTCAACGTTGTTGTAAGTCGACGCTCTTGTGTTGGGACGAGCGTGCCAGTATGAGAGAAAAAACAATGAAGTGGCGTCGCGACGCCATGAAACGTTCCACTCAAATTATCGTGCACCATCTAGTCCCCCACTCTAATTGGCTATTTTCAACGATTTACACCGCGAACAAATTAGCTACATTCGTACTTACCAGTCTATCCTCCTTCGAGTAATCCTTCACCGAGTTCTAATGATCTCACCAACGGAGGACGATTGCTTATTCCCTACTGACAATAACAACGACGATGTATGTGCTTTTAAATATTCTAAAGTACCTTATCGAAAGTACTTACTCAATATTATTGTTTACGAGACTCGAGAGAAGAATGTGTACAAGATTTATGACCGTTAAAGCGCTCGTTCTTGTAACTTTTACAGTACTTTGATAAAATACGAGCCAAAGAGATAGATTTAATACTCTGTGCTATAATAAAATTAATAATTAATAATATAATAATAAATAATAAACTGGTTTTTGTATAATAAAAAAGTTAACTGGTTTGATACTTTGTGTGTGTGTGTGAACTCGATCAAGGATCAACGAAGAGGATACCAAAGTTTATGATTATTCTTGACCAAGCCAACTTTCTTCCAGATTGAGTTTGCAAAAGGCTGTTAACTTATCATCTGGTCGAGGAACGCCACGACCACCCGAGCTAATCTCAGCAGTATCGCAAATATCACGACGTTATCGGTCGATGTCCATTGCTAAGCTAAGTTCCCAGTAAACGCAGCAAATGTTTTATGTATCTACTATATAACATTCATATAGTAAGCTTTGAACGGGGATTAGTTATGCATGCGGGTTGAGTAAGACAGCTAAGATGATGCAGGAAAGTGCTCGAGAACGCGAACGCACTTAAAAAACGGTCTTCGGTCTTCCACGTTCGAACAAGTGTCAAGAAGAAGAAGAAGAAGAAGAAAAAGAGAGCTCCCAAGGTTTCCTTCTCACGAGAGAAGAGAGAACACGCGAGGAAGACCTGCAGAAAAGAAAAATCGAGTCTGCGAGTAAAAAGGTGCAACTTCCTCGATGGTGTCCACTCGATCGCTTTACCAGCTTCTCCTTTCAAAAGGAACGACGATCCACAAACATATCTCGTTCTTTGTGATCCACGATGAAGATCCTTCTCGCCATTTCTATCGCACATTTGTGAGAGAAAATAATCGAAACTTTCGAAACGTAGTTGTTGACTCAACACATTTTATCTGTTAAATCACGATAACCTTTTATATTTATTTGAGATATATAAACTTGCAGATATACATATATTACGAATAGATAATATTTATGTATCATAGTTAATAATTCGATCGAATTTTTTCAAGTTAATTTTGATGACATTGAAAATTATTGCAATTTTTTGTTATGCGGGTAATAAAGTAATTTGAGAAAAAAAAAAAATAAAAAAAGGTACAATGAACGATAAATCTTTATCGATGTCGTTTCGTGTACTCAAGTGTAATATATATCTCGTAATCGTTCGGATTAATTCGATATTATCAAGATATTAAAAATCATTTTGTTGTTTATATGTTTAATAAAATAATCTAATAAAAAGTAATATAGACACGCACACGTACACACACACACACACATATATATATAAATATGTCTTTGCTATCGTTCCGTGTATTCAGTCCTTAACGTTTTATTGATAAGACTATTAAATTCTTATTACCACACACGTCTACTTTCAACGATCGTTTAAGAAACGACAAAAGCTCTCGTAAAGATCTAAGTTTCTCTTATGGTGAGCTCACGAACGTTTGGACGATAATACCAGTAATATTCGAGAAGTATAGTACAGGTGTGGTAATTCGCTCGACCAGGTGAGGGTGTAACGATAGAATAAACGTGTATGTAGCGTCAACTTAATATTTTGCTAATAAAATATCTTTTATATATATATATATATATGTATATATGTATATTATATGAATGTATGTATATACGTATATACTATCGAAACACCCGGTGTAGGATATGTACGAGCGTTTTATAGGCAACGCGAGCATTACGATCCCGACCAATACTAATTTTCGTAAAAGCTTTACGTCCACATATTCGAGCTCGATGTACCCGATATTATTATCGTGCAATGACCTGCCTACCGTACGAACCGACGGACGAACCATCAACTTGCGATTTTATAACAACGATCACGAATACTTTTTCTCTTTGTTTTCATTGTATATACTACACAATGTAATATACACATATGTATCTATATAAACGATATTTTCTATCAAGATATTAAATCACACAGTTGAGCATCAATTTCTATTACGATTTGAATTTGTCGCGCTTTTTCTTTTTTTTTTTTTTTTTTTTTTTTTGCTAAAATTTAACTTTGACTGTGTATACTAATAAGTATAATGAAACAAATGTTGTAACAATTATAGCAATTAATTATATTTATATTTCTGAAAAAGAAAAAGAAGAAAAGATTGATTACGTATAAATTTATATTACGATTTGAATTTCGTACGATCTTTTTAATCTTTTTTGATACGTTAAAAGCTCGATAAAACGAATGATACTAATTAATTAGCATTTATGTACTAGCATTAAAACAAGAGAAAAAAAATTGATCACATAAATTTCTATTATGATTTGAATATTTATAATAAGTTTATTATAACAAATATATAGCACGTATTAATTCATTACATTCTGATTCTTCGAAAAATATATTTATGATTCATACAACATTTCTATTACGATTTGAATTTCGCGCAATTTTCTAAACTAACCTATCAATCGGTATATTAATAAGTCTAATAAATCAAATATATAGCTCTTCTCTCTCTTTCTCCGAATTAATTATTAATGATATTCATTTTTCTAAGAAAAAAAAAAAAAACCAGATAATAAAACTTGATCTATCGATTTGTGTGAAATTAATTCGACAGTTAACACGTCAACCCCATATCGTATACATTTTCTAAAGACGTCATCGTTATCATAATCCGAAGAGAAAACAAACGACGATGAGTTTATTGGGGTTCGTTTCTAGTGAAACGGTTCCGTCACGAGATAAGATTTTATATGGATCTAAAATTGTTCTCACGTAGGGAGATCTCATTTTCTTTTTTTTTCTTTATGTATGTGTACGTGTGTGTATGTATCTGTGTAAAAAAGAAACACTGTAAGAATTATTATCTGCGAGCATAGAGACATGCTGATGTTGCAGTGTCTGAGAATCATAAGAAGAAAGAAAAATAATAATAATAATAAGAAGAAGAAGAAGAAGAAGAAGAACCGAACCAGAAACGCTTATCATGGTAAGATCGATCGATTGTTATCATTTACCTTATTCATCCTGGTTTCTCAGTAGAATCGAGGAAGAAGAATAAGAAGAATAAATGTCATTAGCGAAAAATACATCTTGTCATCTTGTCGAAGATGGGCGCCATTTTGAAATCTTTTTTACGTACACTAACACATATACATAGATGCTTATATACATATGCGTTGACCGTGAAGCGATTACTTAATGCTCGGGACAATTAACCTCACTTCTTATACATAGTATATGTAGTATATAGAAAACCGATGATTTATCGAGACACGCGGAAACTTATTGAACCTTGCACGTTCCGAGAGAGAAAGAGAAAGAGAGGAAGAGAGATAGAGAGAAAGAGAGAGAGAGAGAGAGAGAGAGAGAGAGAGAGAGAGAGAGAGAGAGAGAGAGAGAGAGAGAGAGAGAGAGTGAGAGGTAGAAAGCAAGAGAAGAAGAGAGAGGAAGAGAGATGGGTATATATACACACACACACATATATATATAGATATACTATTAACGGATCTAAGAAATGAAGAGAAAGAGAATATATGAAAATGAAAAATTAGATTTACATAAGAAAAATCTTTTGGTATCTATTCGTGTCTTTTTCTAAAAGAGTTAAAAGGAAAGAAAAAGAAGAAAGAGAGAAAAAAAGAGCGTTCGTTTTTCTCATATGTAAGGGTTCGGAAACAGTAGGTAGGGTCGAGAGTCGTGTACTTACCAGAGGATCGTCGAGCCCTAGATGAGAAGAAGAAGGACGGGGATAGTGCGTAGAGGATGGTAAGACTCGAGGAGACAGATGCACTTGGCACTCGGTGTGCAGCACGCTTCGGCTGACCAGCGTAGTCGTACGGCGCTGCCAGCGATAGGAGCAGCTGTTTCCAGGCTGGAGCGCTTTCAAACTCAGTTCAGTCTCGCTGCGATCGCCGATGCGGTCGGATCGTCGCATTTACGTATCTTACGTTTTACGACGGTCTTCTTCTTCTTCTTCTTCTTCTTCCTCTTCTTCTTCTTCTTTCTCCTTTTTCTCGTGATTTCTTCTAACTCGTTAACCTGGATATATATGTATATGTATATGTATATGTATATGTAGGAACAACGTGTTAGTCACTGTTTACTTCTTCCTCGCGTATATCCGTATATTAACTTCTCGAGTTAATTGTAAATTTGTTTTTCATTCTTTTTTTTTTCTTCTTCTTTTTGCTCTATCCCTTTTTTCTTTCTTTCTTTCTTTCTTTCTTTCTTTCTTTCTTTTCATCTTTTTTCTCGTGTAAATCATCGTAAGGTTGGCCCCATTAGTCGGCAAAGAACGCGGAGAGACGAAGATCCATCGTTGGAGACCGTACGAGAGATCGAAGTATTTCCATAGAGGAAGACAGATTTGGTAGAAGTAAATAGACAAAGAAGAAGAAGAAGAAGAAGAAGAGTAAGAATAACAGGGGAAAAAAGAAGAGAAGAGAAAGAAAGGAGACAATTCGTCGAATACTCCGGTCGAAGGTAAGCCGAGTATCCGTTTTGGCGCGCCAAATACGACGTTTTCGTATTTTTAGGTTAGTCTCGCGACACGACTTTGCGACTTCGTACCGGCAACTTACGTACTTACGTACGTACGTACGTACGTACGCACGCACGCTTGATTTCAAAACGACGCTCGCTCGATCGTTTCTTTTTTCTTTTTTTTTTTTTTTCCTCGAGAAGAAAATAAGAAACAACAACAACAACAACAAAAAAAGAAAGAAAGAATGAACGTACGTAGTACAATTTATTACCACTACAATTACAATTTGTAAACATGTTTTTTAACACACAACTGTGTAATCGTCACACCGTTCGTGAAAGGCAAAGTTTTTTAATCGTGACTCAATTGTTTTCCCAAATGGCGCGATAAAGATTCAGAAGAGAAACTTTCTTTTTCGTTGGACGTTAAGTATATATGTTGGATGTATGTATATATGTATAATAAGTACATATATACATACATATGTGCGTGTAGCGATCCTTTACGTCGAGAACGGTAAGATTCGGTTTGCTCGAGTAATCGTAAACCGTCGGGAGATAAACGATCCGGTGTCAAAACCGCGGTAGGTGCTTTTACGTTGTGAACGTATAGAGGTGGTTTCTCTGGGACGAAAAAATGAAGAAAATCAAAAAGAAAAAAAAAAAAAAAAAAAAAGAAAAAAAGAAAAACAGAACTATTGTTCGAAAAGGTATCGTGTCACGCAAACTAACCATTTCTATTTGGATTATTCGTATCTTTTATATTTATTTATTTATTTATTTATTTATTTATTTATTTATTCATTCATTCATTTATAGATTCTTCATTCTCGTAAAATAAAAAGTTTTTCTCTCATATAATTTACTCTGGTCGCGTACTCTCGATCGGTGCTAATATATACATACATGCATAAATAAATGGAGAATAAAACCGAGAGTAATTTTATTCGGCCGATTCTCGTGCTAAACAGATAGACAGAAAGAGAGAGGTAGATAGAGAGAGAGAGAGAGAGAGAGAGAGAGAGATAGAGATAGAGATAGAGATAGTGTCATGGCGTCGAAGTTTTTTATAGAACGCTTCTCGTTGCTGCTTCTCCGTCTCTTTGTTTTTTTCTTCGCTTCGTTTTTTTTTCTTCCTTTCACGTTTTTTCTTCCTTTTTTTCGTTATGTTTTTACAAGGAACTAAGTAGGTGGGGGAGAAGGCGCGTGCGAGAAGAGCTTCGATCGTTGAAACGACAGGTGACAAAGGCAACGAGACCCATGCTCTTCTATGTATATACGTACTTGTATAGAACGAGCGAGAGAGAGAGAAAAAGAGAAAAAGAGAGAGAGGGAGAGAGAGAGAGAGAGAGAGAGAGAGAGAGAGAGAGAGAGCAGACTCGAAAGAGAGCGTGCGTGGTATTGACACTTGTCATTCGACGACGGCCAGCCACCGTTGCTTTTTTCTCTCTACGTTTTATCTTCCACGCTCTTTTACGTTGGCAGAATAGCTTTTTAAATCTCACCACTCGCGTTTTCTCGTTCATATGCAACATACATACATACATCGTATATACGTACATACTTACGTACGTACCTATATATGTATATATGTATGTATATATGCATGTATATATGTATGTATATATGCATGCATGTATGTATGTATATATACGTGTGTGTGTGTGTGTGTGTGTATCAAACACTACGCACGCGAATCCGTCTTGCATTGCTTTCATTCGTATAAGCACGACGAGTACCCGTCGTCCATTTTTTTTCTCCTCTTTTTTCTCTTTCTTTCTCTTCTTTCTTTATTTTTTTTTCTTTCTTCTTCCTTTTTTTCTTTCCTTTTTTGTTATTTATTCGCGAGGAAGCATTCAAATTACCACCACGTATCGCTACCGCCGAAAAAATCCAAACCAACCACCTCGACTCACTTGGCTACAAACTCCCACCTTCCTCTTTGTATTTTTTTTTTTTTTTATCTTTCTCTCTAACGAACCTAATTGAAAAGTAAGTATCCTCCTTTTGCTTTTGTCCGTTGAAACCTCATTCTAGATTTATTCGTTATTCTAATGACGATAAATTAATCTCTTGGAGTACTTATATTAATACTAAAATAAAAAAAGAAGAGCTATATATTAAAAGTAAAAAGGAAAGAAAGAAAGAGAGAAAGAAAGAAAGAAAAGGAAGAAACGATGCTAATGACAAATTTGAGAATTTATCGACGCAGAATTAATTAACTCGTGTTGGAAAATTCATTATATGTTTATCTACAAATTAATAAACACATACATGTATATATACACACACAAACATATATATATATATATATATATGTATAATATAAATTATGGTATAAGTTCCATATTATATGGTATGTATATTTGGAACTGAAAAAAAAGAAAGTAAAAAAAGAGAGAAGGAAAGAAACAGGTTATACAGAAAATTAATTAAAAAGTAACGTGAATGCCAGCATAAAAATGATCATAGTAAATGACATGTGTTCGATTCAAGCGATCAATCACTTTTCTAATACGTCAGAGTCAAAAGTCGTTTTATAAAAAATATACACACACACACACACACACACGTACGTACGTACGCGTACATACACACGTACGGATGTGAACGTGTATTAAAGAAAAAGAAAAAAAGTAGTGGAAGAAGACAAAACACGTGGTGTACTTGGAACAAGTACGATCTATCTATCGTCGCGTGGATCAAGTTGTCTGATTGAGTTTAATACGCTATACGTTATCTATTTTCTTCGATTAATCACCATCAATCTCACGCGTAGACTTTGTTTCATTTCTCATCTATACATGTACATACAAATACATACGTACATACTCGATCGATCTTGAATAATCGAGTTCGTGTACGATTTCAATTACTCCTCTTATACTTTTTCATTTTCTTTCGCATTACGTTTAATATTAATCTCCTACGAAGTATCTTATCTCTTGTATCTTTCATATCGCGTAGTATACATACCTTGTGTATTTCGCATCGTTCCAATATACAAACTTATTTTCTTCAAACGAACCGCGTTTGTCAATGCAAATCTTCCAATCGATCGATCGATCGATCGTTATCGTAGTTGTCGTTGTCGTTGTCATCATCGTTGTCGTCGTGTTATCAAACGCAAACATCCTTTCATCTCTCTCTCTCTCTCTCTCTCTCTTTCTCTATTTCTGATAGAAGAAAAGAAAGAAAGAAATAGAAAAAGTGGATGGTTGGGAGTAGGAGGCGATAGAAAGAGAAGGAGAGTAGAAGAAAAATAACAAACACGAAGAGAGAACTCGTCTTTTAACGCTTCTTCAAACTCGTCGTCTTTCGTTCGAGAAGACGAACAAATTGTTTACTCGACTGCGTCGTTAAGATTGCCGAAGGTAAAGTGGAGTTAACAAAAGAAATGAAAGAGATGAAGAAGGAGGTGGATGATGACGTGAAGGAAGAGGAAGAGGAAGAAGTCGGTCGACTCGTGTTTAAGAGAAAACGCTTGCCGCGGAGAATCGTTTAAAAGCAGAAAATCTCGGAAGTTTCGAGCGGAAGATAAATTTCGTGGCTTACGAGTAAAGAGGTAGGGGAGGGCTCGTGTACTTATTTGTCGCTTATTTTCGCTAACAGCAGAGGACGATGACGACGATGACGGCGCCGTTAAGTGCTGAATCTTGTTTTAAACGAAATTTCGCTTACACGCTCTAACGCTTTTCGAAACCCTTCGGTCGGATCGGTTTACTTAGTAATCTGAGATTTTTTTTCTAGATTAAACGGACCATTAATCGTACTTATCTCTTCGAGTCGTATTTCTTTTCTCTTTTATTTTTTTCTTTTATTTATTTATTTATTTATTTATTTTTTTTTTTTAAATATCGGAACGCGTATTACAAGGATACACGTATTATTACATCTTCGAGATATATCTCGTTTAGAAAAATATCGAAGAAAAATTAATTCGAAATTATGATTTCATTGTATTCGCACAGATAACGATCTTTTCCTTTAATTGGATAAATTCTTTGATCCTAGTAAAATATTTGCGTCTTTAGATATTTGATCTTAATTAAGATACGTGAAATTATTTGTCTTAACTTATCTATCGAACTGTTATGTCGGATATCGTTTTACACAACATTCAAATTCTTTTAGTCGAATTTACTTAGATGTGTATTCTTGTAATCTTAAAGATATTTCACTCGTAAAATCAGCGATTCGAACTATTTGTCGGATATTTTATTAGTAACGTTCACTTTTCATCGAATTTATTGCGCTTGTATCTAAAGTACGAAAACAAAAATAAATAAATAAGAAAGAAAGAAAAAAAGAAAGAAAGAAAGAAAGGCGGTTCTCTGTTAGTACTTGGAATACATTTTTTGAAAGAGGAAAGAAACAGAAGAGATAAAAGAAGTTAATTAAATGAGATAAGACAAGATTTCTTAGTATGTTTCGAAGTAATGACATTAAAATTAAAAAGAAGAAGAAGAAGAAGAAGCAGAAGAAGAAGAAGAAAAAAGAATGTGACGATAATTCGATAATGAATTTAATCGACAACTCACATTCGATTTTCGTTGAACCGTAACTCACAAATATATACCCCTATATATACCCCCCCCCCCCACACACACACACACAAATACATATATTCGAACGCACGTTGGTATTTGCGTATTTAAAAAAAAAAAAAAAAAAAAGAAAGAAAGAAAAAGAAAAAGACAAAAAAGAAAAAAGAACGGTTGAACGCGAGAACCGCTTGAATACGCGAGAATACGCGATAAATGCGAATTTTCAATGCGTCTCTTTCTGCGTGCACCATAAGATTTACGTTCTTGCGGAAAAGAGGAACGTTTAAAAGCAATTTATATCCGCGTTCGAGCGAATCGAGATAAATACAAATATGCCGTAGATTTTCTGACGATCGAAAGGGGGTTGTGAGACGGGGGGAGGGGGAAACGGGGAGTAGTTGGCAGGAGGCAGGAGTAGAATACACGCTCACTTCTCGCAAATACTCGCAGCTTTAGTATTGAAAATACTAAATCCAAGTTTAAAAGGTCCGCAAAAGCACGTTGCGGACAAAGGAGCGGAATAATTTATCGCGCGTGCTTTCAACCGTGTGCCATATTCTCTCTCTCTCTCTCTCTCTCTCTCTCTCATTCTATCTATCTATCTATCTATCTATCTATTTATCTCTCTCTCTCTCTCTTTTTCTCTTTCTCGCTCTTACCCCTCGAATTTCGTTTCCATCGATGCATTAGACGAGTAAACACAATTTTTCTTTCCTCTTCTTCCGTCGAAGAAAGAAAAGCAGTCGTGCTGACGCTCAGATTTTGTTCCAAAACGTTTTACCATTTTTTTTTTTCATTTTGCTTCTTCTTCTTCTTCTTCTTCTTCTTCTTCTTCTTCTTCTTCATTTAATTTTTTCCTATCTTTTTCGGAATACATTCGTGAGAGAACAAGTACGTGTTACGTTGCATGCGTAATTGTCGAATAATTTATATTCGAGTTTTCCTCCGTTTTTTTTTCTTTTTTTTTCCTTTTTTTCTTTTTAATGACGTTATCCCGTCGTTCGTTAAGAGACACACTACGAATGTAATAACTTTTATGATTCATTTAGATCTATCTTCTTTTACTTTATGATTTCATTTATTTACAATCTGTAAAATCATTTGCAGTATCTCTTCAATGATAAATGATCTTCTCTCTCTCTCTCTCTCTCTCTCTCTCTCTCTCTCTCTCTCTCTCTCTCCCTTTTTCTCTTTTCCAACGACGTCGATTATCTCCTATCGAAATTAGTCCTATCGATTTCTCTCGACTATCGCAAATTTTTGGCAACTGACGACTACATTTCCAAGTCTCGTTCGTCGCTGGCCAAGAATCGTTAAAAAGAGAGAGAGAAAAAAAAAAGAAAAAGAGAAAAAGAGAAAACGAAAGAAAAAGGACAGACAGAATTTATTTGTTTTCATTTCTTTTTCTTTTTCCCTCTTTTTTTTTGTCCTTTTTAATCTGCGATCAACCTCAATTTTTTTTATACAGTTTTTTATCGATCCGATTGGAAGAGAAAGATCGGTCATGGGAATAATAATTCGTGAAATAATATGTAAATCGATTGGATCCATTCCTTCTTAACCCCCTATCTAAACTCTTACCCTCTACCTTCCACCCTCTTTTGGTTCGAACAAACGTTTTCGCCGTTTCGATGGCAAAGGTGTTAAATTCCATTGGACCGATTCCCATGACTCTCTCTCTCTTTCTTTATAAGTCAAGTTTAGACCGCCCATGGCGAAGCCATTGTAACTGCCGTCAGTCCGATATCCATACGGTCGCTTTCACAGCTCACAGCTCACCTTTCTCTTCTTCTTTTTCTCATTTTTTTTTGCCCTCTCTCTCTCTCTCTCTCTCTCTCTGTCTCTCTGTCTCTCTCTCTCTCTCTCTATGAACTTTTTTTTTATCTCTCTTATCGTTGATTCGAAATGTAACGTTCCATGAAATTTTACAAGGACTTTACTTTATCGTCCTTTTTTCCAGCTCCTCGAAAAGACGAGAATTAATTTTCAATCGATTCTTCTTTCTAATACCATTTATCGATCTGTCGATCTATCGAGGGTAGACAAATTTTTTCATGAAGGCGATATCATCGAAGTCGACGGAAAATAATGACACGATGATTGAGATTTAAGACGTTTGGGATTTAAGAAAAAAATTCTTCTTCTTCTTCGTGTCTCGATAGAAAAAATCTCTATCACTGGCCATTGAATATCTCGAGAGAATGAGAGAGAGAGAGAGAATGAGAGAGAAAGAGAAAGAGAGAGAGAGAGAGAGAGAGAATAAGAGAGAAAGAGAAAGAGAGAGAGAGAGAGAGAGAGAGAGAGAGAGAGAGAGAGAGAGAAAGTATGTCCACTTAAGAAAATCGACAGTTTAATGGAGCTTTAACGTCCGAACTTTGGTGAGATAATCGAATTGTTAGGATTTAATCGCCTTTCGGATATGGAATTAAGAGGATGCTGCGTCCCGCCCTCTTGTCACCTGCCATACTATATAAAGTCGACTTGAAGCTAATCCTCGCTCGTTAATCATCAACCTTTTCTTCCTTTTCTTTCTTCTTCTTCTTTCCAATGTATCTTTTTATTTTTTTAATTTTTTACTTTTTTTTATCTTTTTTGTTTTTTGTTTTTTTTTTTATTTATTTTCATATACTTTCTGTTTTATTCCAACCGCGTGAAAGCTTTTTCACGTATCCATCAAAATTATATATTTGTCAATTGTTGTTCGCGAATGCGATCGATCAATCGATAAAATGAAATATTTTCTTTTCTTTCCTCTCTTTCTCTCTCTTTCTTTCTTTTTTCTCTCCATGTGAAAATAGATTTTAATTTAAATATACATTTACGTATATGGTATATATTTACATCGATGTTACTGAAAGATATAACAAATTACAATTATAAAGATAATTTTCCGTACCTTTGGAAAGCGGGAGTTCGACGATTATTGCAATTATTTCTTAATTTTGTTAACTTGATCATTTTTCGATTGTAATCGGAAAATGAAATCTTTTTTCGTTATATGGCAATATAACAAATTTAATTACACGCACACATCTTTACATATTTATATATTTATTTATTCATTGTTCGCTGATGTCACTGATGTTTTTTCGAAAGAGATAACAAACTCCCACTATAGAACTAATTTTCATAACACCTTTGCAAAGCGGAAGTTGCGAAGACTCTTGGAACTTATCCAAGTATCCTCTCTCTCTCTCTCTCTCTCTCTCTCTCTCTCTCCTTTTCTCCCTCCCTCTCCCTCTCTCTCATACACATACCTTTCTTATCTCGTACGTTGCATTTACTTGGTAATTACCCAAAGTCATTACGACGTCGGCCGTCGCCTATCGAGATTTTTCATCCCTTTCCTTTAGGATCGTCGACCTTTGCATGCTTTTCTTTTCCATCTTTTTTTTTTCTCTTTCCTTTTTTTTCTCGACCTAACGTATAGGTGCAAAGAGGAGAGGGTGTTTCTCCTAAAAACTTTTAGAGGGTGGCAGCTGGCAGGTGTCGAAGTTAAGGAGAAAGGAGGAAGAAGGTGGGGTTGAAGTTGAATCTGAAGGTGGAGCTAGAGGTTGGATGTAGAGGAAGGTGAGGTAAAAAAAAAAAAAGAAAAAAGATAAAGAAAAGAAAAAAGAAAAAAGAAAAAATTCGAAGTCGTTAGGTCTCTCGACCAACAACGTCGACGTCGGTTCGCTAACATTTTGGCGTGCACTTGACTTCGCCATCGCTCTTTCACTTCCCACCACCCTCTCATCCCTTCTTTCACCCTCTCTCTCTCTCTATTTCTCTCTGTTAACTACTTTTTACACATTTGTAACATAAACGTCGCGATTCCTTTCGTAAAACGTCATCACTTTGAAATAACATCGAGTGATTATTTCAATGGAGAATCAACCGTATTTATCCCTTCATTCTGTATTCCTAATTTTTATTAAACTTTGAAAATGACCTATTTATGCGTCACTCGCTCCTTGTTAATCTTTTTTTTTTTTTTTCTTATTAGATCTCATCTTTTTAGCTTGCTTAAATCGAACGTCTCGGGCGAATATCGAGCGACGTCACTTTTAAATTTCTCTTCTTCTTCTTCTTATTTTTTTTCCTTTCTTCTTCCCTCTTCTTCTTCTACTCTATCCTCATCATCTTTCTTTTTCACATCTCGAGGCTCGTGACTTCAAACAAATTGCATATTCTCGAGGACGGCGCCACAGCGACAAGACGTTTACCATGTTCCAATCTCTGTATTCATTTAGCTTCTCGTTTATCTCGTTGTCCTTTTTTTCCTTTTTCTAAATTCAATAAGTTTCCGGGAATATAATTGTTATCGAGGAAAATAATATGACACCGTTATGTCTCTATATGAAATATAACGTATTATTATAACCTTTACACTTTCATAGATCAATATGAATTTCAAATGGAAATATCTACTCGCATAACTTTCCTTTTGATTTTCTAATGACAGGTTATTCTCGTATACGATGCATGTCGGAAGATGAAAAAGAGAAATTCCATGGAAACGTTCAAAGGATCTAACAGTTCTTCTCTCTCTCTCTCTCTCTCTCTCTCTCTCTCTCTCTCTCACTCACTCGAATAGAGCTATTGTTATATGGACGACATTTTCTCGTCAAGTTTGTCAGTAGAGTTTCGTACCTGGTTGGACGAGCATATCTTACACTCGAATGAATGAAGAGCATCTGTGCGATGGAGGAAAAGAAGAAGACTACGATCTTCGTTCCATCCTCTCTTCCAGGTAGGATGACCATATGGCGAAGTCTTTCGATCTATGGGGATTTGGGATCTTCTTGCTATGGACCACCTTCGTACGAAACTATCCTCAAGTTTTATACGCGAATATTTCTCTTTTTCTTGATTTCCTTTTTTTTTTTCTTCCTCTCCATTACTAAGATATCAGCCATCTTGTTCTTTTCTTTTATTTTCTTTCTTTCTTTTTTTTGTTCATCGTCTCAAGATTGTTTCACTGACTGAATTTCGAGTAATTCTTTAGGAATGGATCCGGTTAGGACGGAGGAGCCAAGTACGCTAAGTTTTCAAGTACGCTCGTAAAGTTTTAATTAATACGGTGCTACGAAGTACTGCCGCGGCTGTAGTCGCGAGTCTCTCTCTCTCTCTCTCTCTTTCTCTCTCTTTCTCTCTTTCTCTCTTTCTCTTTCTCACTCTTAAGAATAGGTAACAAAAAAAGTAACGCTCGAGTACATCGCAGACGCGCGACTTTTCAAGTGGAAAGTCTTATCGACGAATTTACGAAGCTTTCTTCGTCCCTTTTTGTTTTGTTTTATTTTTTCTTCCCTTGAGTCTTTTTTCCCTTTCTTTCCTTTCCTTTCCTTTTCTTTTCTTTTCTTTTCTTTTCCTTTCTTTTCCTTTCTTTCTTTCTCTTTTCTCTTTCCCTTGTCCTTACTCTCGACGACGAGGAGTTATAAAGAACATTGAAAGACGATCTTTTTAACAATCCTCATCGTATCGTAACTTATAATTATTATCATCGTTATAATTTAAGTAACAATTCGTTAAGTTCGTTCAATTGTAATGGATAAAATCGAATGAGAAAGTTACATAATATTTTCATTCATTTCTTTCCTTTTCTCTTCATTTCTCAATTTCTTTCTCTACTTATTTTCTTCCTATTCGCGTTTGTCGCTTTTCGAACGGTCGTAGAAATCTTATTGAAACTTCATTTTCTTTTTTTTCTTTTTATTTATTTACTAAATTATTTCATTCGGGACTAACTTGTGTCTCGTCTATTAGAATCGTATCGAAGAATAATAAGATTCGTATAAAAGAAGATAAAGAAAAAAAGTTAAGAAAAAAAAAAAAAAGAAGAAAAAAAAAGAACATGAAAAACAAAGAAACAGCAAGGAATGGAAAAAAATGGGAACGATTTTTTAATTATTTAAAAGACGTAGGGTTTCGAAACCATCTCAGACGCAACCAGGAAGTATTATAACGACATCACGCAACAGTAGATCTTCTTCGTAGGTAGGAATAATCCCTTATAACGACATTAGATATACACGATCGGTGATGTGTACTCTGACTCAGAAGCTTTGTAATGCTTACCCCTCATTGTAAAGAGCAATACGATTGCCTTCCTTGCTGTCCCTCCTCAACGACGATAAACTCACTCGTTTCTAATCATATCTATTCATTCTCTCTCTTTCTCTTTCTCTCTCTATCTTTCTGTCTCTCTCTCTTTCCATTTTTTTTTTTTTTTTCCATTAGAATCGACATGGAGAACTTTCAGTTCAATACTATCCACGATCATTACCTTTCCACTACTACTACCACTGCTACTATTACTACTACTATTACTATTACTATTACTAGCACGTCGTGTA
The DNA here is from genome assembly GCF_014466175.1 of Vespula pensylvanica. NCBI lineage: Eukaryota > Metazoa > Arthropoda > Insecta > Hymenoptera > Vespidae > Vespula > Vespula pensylvanica. Next base: position 16,714,022 of record NC_057686.1, read on the forward strand.
ACACGTTATCTCGCTGCATTACAAGTTTCAAATGCAAATGTACGAAGATAGATATATTACTTCTTCCTTTTTATTCTGATTTATATTCTTCGTATAACGTTCGAAAGTTAACACCGAGATAAATCTTTTAACCGAGTTGTATACCGAGAAAATTTTATTTTATTTTATTTTATTCCTTTTTATTTTTTTTTTGTTTTGTTTTCGTTTCTTTTGCTTTATATTTTTTCTTTTTTCATTTTTTTTTGTCTTTTTCTTTTTTTTTTTCGTAATATATTCGCAGAGCACCCGATCGAATAGTCACAGACTTTGGCATATATCGTGATGTTAATAACGTAATTTATCATTGATTAGAAATATCAATGATAATCCTATTTATTACTTCGTCAAGAGAGCGCAGGCCAGTTTCACTTGCCTTCTCTCTTTCTCTCTCTCTCTCTCTCTCTCTCTCTCTCTCTCTCTCTCTCTCTCTCTCTCTATGTGTGTATACTTAGGCTAATGTTCGTAATCGCGTATTAGCATAACGCGCTCCGTTAATACAGATTTATTGCTTAATGCTCAAGAAAGGATATCACCACTTGAAATGCCGGACACGTAGAGCTTAAAGTAAGTATCTTTTCAACATACTCCTGGCTGTTGGTCCGTATAAGTGGACCTTCATCGTTAGCCAATGTTGGTAAAGCGATCGTGGCACACCATAAGTGCATATAAAAGAAAAAGATAATATAGAGTGCTACTCTCATATAGCTTACTTTAATGATAACGAAAGAATTTTAAGTTTCATTAGTAGAACATTTAAAAGTATTATTATACTTCTACTGTATTCTAAGCTTTCTACTTTGACGTGAACTATCTATGCTCGTTAATTCGCATCTTTATTGCTTACGTTGGCTTATCAGAGCATTGATAATCTATAATCTATATAACCGAGTCTTCTCGCTAAGAGTACACACGTCAAGGATATTGCCATGATCCGGGATCAATGTTCTCTCAAAGTGAATCATCCTTCACTAGAGATCATAAATCTTGTAAAACTTTTTCTTTTTTCTTTTCTTTTTCTGTTTTTTTTTTTTTTTTACATTACATATTATATCTTTTCCATTACGTACGTATACGCACGTACATTGAACATCTTCTAATCGAATAATCGAATATAATGTAATAATATCGATTGCTACTCATTGAAAAAGTTTTCGAAATCTTTTTCTCATATATTTTAACCATGGCTTGAAATCACTTAATCATTATCTATCATTAATTATTTGCACTTTGAGTGTGGACGCGTGAGTCAGCGTATAACCTACCGTTGCTCGAAAGGGGCGCTGGAAGGAGTGGAGAAGAGAGAGGGGAAATATAATTACATTGGCCGTTTCGTTTCTCGTACGAATATCGATCGCATTTCCTTTTAGGTGGAACGAAACCCACAACCAACTTCTTATTGTCGATGATTTATTTGTTTTATAGACAACCGATAGCCTTTAGTGGGCGTTATCGAAGCAATTAATAAATTATGATATAATATCTACCTTACATGTCCAACTGTTATATGCGTGAACGTATGTGTATATGTATATATATATATATTTTTTTTTTTCTGTGTGTGTATAAATCGACGACGATGTACGATCTTTCATCGATAGTAATAACGATCTTAATTAGTTTAACGTGTACTATTGCTACGAGTAATATAACTTAAGACATCAACTATAACCATATAACTATATAACCATAATAATCATATTAATGCGTAAATAACGATAATGCCATAACTGCGACAACGTGCGATTTTAATAACAACGTTAGCATGACAAACATAGAGATCCTGTAAAAGTTTAACAATCTAATCTAAACGACGTCCACGCAACCCGCCGAACTATAGTATATAACTACACCGAAGTAATAACACTTTGTTCCGTGCTAGCGTATAATGTCAGTTGGAATTGATTTATGTAAACATGCCGGCGATTAAAGGTACCGAGAAATTGCGATCGAACTGCTACGTATATAACTCGATATATATATATATATATAATATATAATATATATATATATATTAATATATATTCATAATTAATACGCTTACGTTATACATAAATAATTTATTTGATAAAAGTTTGATTTGTTCGTCGTTTGCATTTCCATTTCACGAGTTTGTAAAATACATATTTTCTTCTTCTTCTACATTTTATTTTTCTCTCGTTAAAATTTATATCTCTCTTTTTTCTTCTCTTGGAAAAGAAAAATAGCTCTTAACGAGCTAGATTTCGTTATTGTTCGAGCTCAAAATACGAAGAAAGAAAACGTAAACCCTCTCTCTTTCTCTCTATTTCTATTTTATATAACGTCAAAAGTCCTTATCCTTTTCATACGACTTAATCATTACCGTGATTCATCCACGTCCTGAACGTAATAAATCACTTTGGTGTTCGCGTGTACGGTAGCCGATTCGCGCTCAATTAAATTTAAATTAATGCGTTTTACGTGTAGTAAGTAGAACCCGTTGATAGACCTTGGACACCTTGTTCGGGGATCTCTCCGATGCTTTTTCTTCGATGAAAAGTTTCAATTAAATATTTTTCTATCGGTTAATTATTGTTATTATACAATAATAACAATTATGATTATTATACTAATAATTACTACTTATCGTATTAATAATAATTATTATCGTTATATTATCGTTATAATATAATAATAACAATGATAATTATTGTTTTTCTTTCTTTCTTTCTCCTTTTTTTTTTTCTCACGAAAAATATATCTTCGATCGAAGTGAATTTTATCAAGAATTTTTTCAACGACATATTAAATTATACCTTATATTTACCTCTTTGGTAAATATTATCGATATCATTAAGCTCCTTTGATAAGCACACACGGATAACTCATTATCACGAGTTCAACGTTAATACTAGTTGAAGTCTCGGGGATCTATAGTATGTAACATGGGGTGTGAAGGGAGGCTTGGAAAGGGGAAGGAAACATAGTAGTTGGGCAATCATCCAATTCTCCTAACGGCGACCGTGAAGCTTAAAAGTGTTAAGAGTAATAACGATACTTTTGCTCGCGCCCGCTCTTAGAGACCGAAATATCTGCATACCCGGTCATTAACTTCCTCGTCGTAACTTCTGTCGGCAACTAAATGCTGCTTCCTAGATTGTCTATTTCTCTATTCGCGAAACACAATATAAAAACTTTTTTCTTTTATAATCAGTTTTTCAAAAAAGATTTCAAGAACGATAATAACTGACGAGACATCGTAATCAACACAAAAGTATATTAAAAAAAGATTTCGGAATCTTATAATTTTACAATTCGAGTAGAAAGAGAAGCAAATAAAGAAAGTAATAATCGATCTTTAAAAATCGCTTGGTAACACTTTTGACTCGTTAAGTATGAAACGCGTCGCTCTAATCATATATTTCAAATAACTTCAAATAAACATATCAAAGATAAAATATTTTGATATGATTTATGAAAGAAATATACTATTACGTATCTATTCGAATGATAAGTGTTCTCAAGGAAAGGATTTTACGTGTCTAGAAGATCATATCTTGATATTTATATATACGTATATCGAAAGGTAACTCTATATATATATATATTCAGTACGGTACGCATGTACACAAGTATATATGGGACAAGCCCCCCCATAAAGATTGATCTCGGTTGGAAACAATCGTTCGATATATCGGCGATTCGGATCCGTCAAACAAGCTATCTGGTCGATAAAATGGTATTACCACGGGCACGCATGCGAACGTAATATCTTCCTATACAACGTTTTAACCCCCCCCCCTCTCTCTCTCTGTCTCCCTTTCTCTCTCTCTTTACTTCCTTTTCTCTTTGTACATATAGCTATGAAAGCTCGTATTTCGCTTTAGAACATACGATAGATAGCTATGTCTAATACGAGAAAGTTATGCCAATACACGTTTATAAGAGTTTTGCCGACTGAAGAAAAGTTCGTTAATTTCGACCTCGTATACATCGTCGAATTAGATTTCTAACTGGTTTTTTTTTTTTTTTTTCGAATTACAAATAATCGTCGTGAATTTGCTTTATCGTTAGTAAATGATCGTTCTTACGAATTCGAGTTAAGTGATCTTTTGAATTTCTATCGAACAGAGAGAGAGAGAGAAATATATATATATACACACACACACATATATATATATATATATATGTATGAATAGATTAGAGAGAGGGAGAGAGAGATTGTTGTTCTGAAATGAATATACGTTCGATACCAACATGGTTTCGCTTTCCTTCCGACCGACTAGACAAATCGTGAACGTTAACGCTTAGCTGGCCCTCTAAACGTACTTACTTAGGTCGATCGAGTAGGTCGATTAATTGGAAAATGTCGGGTGATTATACCGTTCTACTAATTGAGAACCGTGTCGACGTTAATCAGAGCTACTCTCAGCTTGACAAACACATCGACGAGTTTAATTCGATCGACAAGGAAGAAATTAAGTGCGATAAAATGTTAAGCGTTTTCGTGCGAGATATCGTATAGTTTTCGTGAAACAAAATCACCGAGTTCACGAGTTCTTTATCGTATTTTCGATTTATTCGATTAATCGATAAAAACAAAATCCGTCGATTTTCTTTTTTATTTATTTATTTATTTATTTATTTTTTTTTAAAGCTTTAAGAAGAGAATACATGAACATAATCAAAAACACGTTATTATATATATATATATATATATGCATGTGTGTATATGTATATATATATATATGTACCTAAGTGTTTTCTAGAAAGGAAATACGTTTCGTTTGCTAAGCTACTCGTCTAATCTCATTATAAGGAAAGATATCGTTTTACTTGATTTAGAAAAAGACAAAATAAATCGCAAGTCGATCCCTCCGATGGGAGAATTTTAAATCCTTTATCTCGAATTACTGACCCGTTCGTGGACTCGGTTAACATTATTTTATAAATATCGATTATAATCGTCAATTAATGTTTCTCTTCTCTTTTCTTCCTCTTTTTTTTTTTTTTTTTAAAGTAGATCGAACGGATCGCAGGAATTCGTTAAGATAATAATTTCTTCAGCTTACATATATACCGTTAATTGGATAATTCGTTTATATCTTAAAAGAGAGAGAGAGAGAGAGAGAGAGAGAGAGAGAGAGAGAGAGAGAGAGAGAGAGAGAGAGAGAGAGAGAGAGAGAGAGAGAGAGAGAGAGAGAGAGAGAGAGAGAATTTAGATAGCATATAATGTTTAGACCGTTAGATGAAGGAAATTGAAAATTTCTTGTGATAGTTAATGAGAAAATTTCTCTCTCTCTCTCCTCCTTATATATATATATATATATATATATATATATATATATATATATAGGCGCAACTAATCGTGCATCACTATTTGTGGAGTATTCTAAAGAGATAGAGAAATATATATATATATATATATATATATATATATATATATATATATACACACAGATATATTTCTCTATCTATCTAGTTAGATAGGTAGGTAGAGAGAGAGAAAGATAGATAGATAGATAGATAGATAGGTAGATAGATAAATAGATAGAAAGAGACAGAAAGAAGTGGGGGAAAGAGATAAAGATAGGGGAAGTGGATGAAATATTCGGCTTAGGGTAAGGACGATGCGATGAGAATATTGTTCGGCCATGTGTCGCCGAAATGTGATCAGCTGTTCGAGATGGGAACTAAACACACGTATGAACCGTATAGTCGTAAGGCACGTATCGATCGGAACCATCCATCGCCTAACCGTCGATAGTCCCCATTGTGGTCCGTTGAATTTTCGAAGGATGGGAGTGGTTAATGGTATCGGTAAATCATTATAAGTATCAGGAAATAGACCCTGGAATAGTTCTCAACTTTGAAAACAAATATTTCAGCGAATTTTCGGAACACTTCGCAAAGTTAAAAAAGTAAGTCGTGTATGTTTTCTTTTGCCAATGTATTTTTTATCATTTTTTTCTCTTCCCTTTCATATACATACTTAAACACATTTGAAATAATTTCGTATTTAAACGAAATTCGAAGAAATTTGGAATATTTCATTCAGTCAGAGTGTAAATTGTGTTTCTCGTGTATATTTATTTTTCATAACAGTACACATTGCTCTCTCTCTCTCTCTCTCTCTCTCTCTCTCTCTCTCTCTCTCTCTCTCTCTCTCTCTCTCT
>NC_057686.1:16725194-16735194 GCF_014466175.1 Vespula pensylvanica
TTTGAATTTAATAAGGATTTACGTTTAAGGATAACGACGGATGAGAAATCGTTTACGATGACTCTCGACTAAAGTAAAGGACAATGAAAAAAAAAAAAAAGAAAGAAAAAAAAAATATATATATATATATGTATGTGTATGTATGTGATAAGAACAATGCATTCAATCCTATAGACTCAACTTGAGTTTTATGGTGTTCTATAGCAAGTCTAGGAACGTCGAATCGTACTCACTATTGTCCATTGTATCACTGATATTTCAAATGCTTGAATAAACAGAAATCTGCGCGAATAGTTTATAAATTTCAAAGAAAATCGTGATAGAATTTTTTACATGGTTTGTAAATAATTTTTTCATATGGTTTTTAACTACTATAGAATATATACTCTACACACACACACATCTTTAATATATAATATGCCTATTGCATAATATTCGAACTCTTATCGACGCTCTTACAAAACACATCATGCTTATTGGATATAAAAATAGATTCGATTGAGATAGTAGTATGGTGCATGGAATCGTTTATAGAAGCTATGAAACACGTTTTATCGCTCTCTCAAATTCTCTCAAATAATAATAATAATAATAATAATAATAATAGTAATGATAATAATAATAGTAATAATAGTAATAGTAATATTAATAGTAACAGTGATAGTAGTAAATAGTAATAGTGGTAGTGCGTCGTGAAAGAAAACTTTTGATATGATATGTTAAGCGTGAATTATGCGTTCTCGAGTAACATAGTGAATTTGTTCTCCGAGGTATTGAAACATAGATACATGTTTTGTATATCGTTAACGGGTATTCTCGATGTGTCGTAAGGCGTCGATACATACGTATATATATGTACATATATACATATATATGTACGTACGTCGAGAGAATTGAGTTACGTCGTTGACACTCCGCAGGCATACTAGATACATTGGATGAAAAGAGAGAAATAGAAAGAGAGAAAGAGAGAGAAAGATAGATAGGTAGATAGAAACATAGAACATAGAAAAAGAGAAATAGCGTATGTTCGTCTATAGTATTCGCGTAGGACGTCTGTGTCGCACATGTGTCGTCACACTATATCTAAGAGAACCTATAAGCTTGTTGATCTTTCTTCGATCCAACGGATCTCTGATAGTTCAACTCGTTTTCTCTAAGCGTAAAGATTATAAATCAAAAGAGAGAATCGAGAGATTATGACAATCCGATCTCTTACATCCGATTACTTAATATTCTCTGGCTAATGGTAATAATAATAATAATAATAGTAATAATAATAATAATAGTAATGATAATGATAATAATAATAATAATAGTATTAATAATACTAATAAAAATAATCGTGTGAAAAAAATCAAACCGGTTTTCATATGTGTTAAATACGTCTACGAGGACTGATGTTGCTCATAGATCGATTTATCGTATTTTATCGGGTATCGCGTGCTTGCTTTTGCTTTCGTCGACATTTATGTATGTATATATCAATTGATCGATAAGAAGACACTTAGAGATGATCTAGAAAGGGCGTATAAATAATCGTTGAAAGGAACGATCGAGATTTCGAGATCGAAATCTATATCTAAATCGAAATTGATCGGTTTATTCTCTGAAATGCTAATCGCTCGATTTATTTTTATGCGGATTAAATAATCCGTAGATAAGAAAGAGGACGTATATACAATTATAGTTTCTACGATATCTTAGCTCTCTAGGCGAAAGTTTTTACGTCTTTATAAGATTCCGTTGTATTGGTAAAAATGATTTGTGTTTTGAAAAAGAAAAATAAATAAAAAAAATTAAATTAAATTAAAAATAATAAAAATAAATATAAGAGTTTGCGTATTGAAAAAGAAGAGAATTAATAGATTAAGATGTGTATGTATTAAAAATATATATATTATAAAATATATATATATATTAATCTATCTTTTTTTTTTAAATACTCATCTTTATTTTTAAACTCATCTTTATTTTTAATATTCTTATTTTTATTTATTATATTATATTACACACGCACACACACGTATGTACGTATGTATGTATGTATTGTTTAAAATTAAAAGATATGCACATACATATTCATATATATTGATATATATTGATACATAATTAGAATTTATTCATAAGCGTTATAAATGTATAATACCGTTCGACTTTAGTTATAAACGAACAAACGTCTTCGAACGATAAGCTCTCGCGCGTGCATAAACGCAATTAGTATACGACAGTAGTCGCGCTGGGTGGCGCCAAGGAATCTTAATTGGATTTCTATATTTTTTCCCGATTTTTCTCTCTTTCTTTCTCTTTCTCTCTCTCTCTCTCTCTCTCTCTCTCTCTCTCTCTCTCTCTCTCTTTCTACGTCTTCTCTCTAACTGATTAAGCACCAGGAACGCGCTCACCCAACGCTTTTGCCATTCCGTGAATGTTGCTACCTTGCATGACTTATTCCACGTCATTTTTCATCCTTCTCTTTCTCTCTGCTGTAAAAGTTTATTTCTTTCTTTCACTATCTTTCTCTCTCTCTCTCTCTCTCTCTCTCTCTCTCTCTCTCTCTTATTTCTCTGTAGGTACAACGCGTACCCCTTACATATGTACGGTACGAATCGTGACAGTAATTCGATCGTTGCCTGGCTTTAACTGCAGCTCGTGTTCGTTGGATTTTTCTTCAATGGTAAATGTCAATGTCGGAACAAAGCTTACGTTTTATTTACAATCTCATATTTCGTGTCGATCCGTCGTCTCTCTTTCTCTCTCTCTCTCTCTCTCTCTTTCTCTGTATTTGTGTGTGTGTGTGTGTGTGTATATATATATATATATATAAAAGAAAATACTTGTCCGTCGTAAATCTTAAGACATTAATTTATTACTTCCTTCTCGTGTAAAAGCTTTATTATTATTAAAAAGTTCAATTCTCTTTATTTCTTTTATCTTTTTTCTTCTTCTTCATTTTCTTCCTTTAATTTTCCTTTCTTTCTTTCTTTTCGTTTTCGTTGTTCTATCCTTTTTTCTTTTTCTAAAATTTCACTTAATTCCTTTTTGCAATAGAGATTTCCAACGATGTGTAACGGTAAAAATATATGATATAGTATTTCGCGAACTATCAGAATTTCAAAGAGTATCCATCGAGGGAACCATGTTTACTCGTTCCAAGTTTTAGAAGAGTACTCGACATGAAAATATTATCTTGAAAGAGAGAGAGAGAGAAAAGGAGAGCAAAAGGGAAGATAAGGTCGAAGAAGGACGTGGAGAAGGAACGAGGGAGGACTTCTTAGCGTAGTAGAGAAGAGAAGGTCCGGATAGTGATTTTCCCACGAGAGAAGGAAACTCTCTATCTCTCTTTCTCCATCTATCTTTCTATCTATCTATCTCTCTTTCTCTATCTTTCTGGTTTTCAAGAATTCTCAGCGTCACGAAACGGTCTCCTTTGCGCGAATAAGAAATCGCGATGTTGGAAGTCGAGACTGCATTCCGCCTGCAACTGCGACAACTTTTATATTTTATTTTCTCTCTCTCACTCTCTCTTTCTCTCTCTCTCTCTCTCTATTTCTTTTTGTATCGAACACGTGAAAATAATTTTCCCACGAAGCTTGACAAGATGGAAGATTAAATCGTCGATATTAAATAACTTCGTCCATTTATTTAAGTTAATTTAAACTAGGTTTAATTCATCAATTCGAAATACCAACGCGTCGTCTCGTATTATATATCGTATTGAATTATGTTTTCTTAATTTATTTACGACGACGAGCGCCCGTCGTCTCTGACATTCGTTATTGCGATATACGATGGATTTCGATCGCACGAAATTCATTGCTGCATTCTTTCACCAATATCTCATGAAACATATAGAAAGGATGTGTGTGTGTGTGTGTGTGTGTGTGTGTGTGTTTATATACGATGTGTTAGAATGGAGCAAAGGAGAGATATTTTTCAATCGACGGAACGTAAATGTCAATGAAATTATTACAAGATCTCGTGAAGAATTGACACCATATATATAAATTTCAAACATTTCCTATAATATTTCCGGAACTTTTCAAAAATACTGTAATTTTAACATAACACTTATCTGTTTATTTTTATAACATAAATACGAATATCAACGATAAATAAATCGCTCAAGTAAAACGTAAGAATTAAAGAAACGACAGAAACGTTTATTCTCAAACTTTAAATTAACGTAATAGAAGAAACGCATAGAAATGGCGAAATAATATTTATTTTCGTAATTTTCTCCTTACGGAATGATTATTGACTTTTCGCGGAACACCAGTGGTCTTGGTAGTTGAATTTCTTTGACTACTCGTCGGACAAGTTGATTTATCAACGTATACAAAATAATTTTCATTTGATCGTATTCCGTATGAAGATTTTATATGACCAATTCAATCTTCGTATAAGGCAGATAAAAATACACACACGTATGTATGTGTGTGCGTGTATGCTTGGTAAGACGTTTGAGAACTGCAACTGTCTCTTGGTAAGATCGGATTGAAAGACAGCTTGAAAAGGAAAAGTCATTGGACCGAAGACGTCATTCTCAGTGACATTTCCGAGTTAATGCTGACCAATATCTTCTAAGAATGACGTATATAGTAATAGTAGTATTGGTGGTGGTAATGATCATGATTATGATGACGATTGTGTTGGTAATCGTAATAATAGTAGTAGTAGTAATAGTAGTAGTAGTAGTAGTAGTAGTGGTAGTAGTAGTAGTAAATGCTTTTATATACGAGACAAATGGACAGAGGTACACGTTGACAGCAGTTCAGACGTATAACGCGAGCGAACACCCCAGAACTGAATTACTTGGACGCTGTCGGCTAGTAATTGATTCCGACGCGTTCAATTTCACATACAGCCGCCTGTCTTGCGACACACGCGACGACGACAACGACGACGATGACAACGACGACGACGACGACGACGACGACGACGACGAAGACGACGATGATGACGATGACAACGAACGTATATACGCTGAGCAAGCAAGCAACCCCCTAACCGGTCTCTCTCTCTCTCTCTCTCTTTCTCTTTTTCTCTCTGTTAATCGACGCCGCGGATACAAAGTGCTAATTGAAAATGCTAATGTTGCTCTCGACTCGGAGATTTCTTCTTCCTATCCCTATCCAGTATTCTCCTTCAAGATTCTTAACGTCTTTCCCTTTTGTATCCCGCGGTGTCTTCTTGAGAATCTTGATTATAGTATTCCCTCGAGTGCTTCACTGTATTTTACTCTAATATAATATTATAACGCGTTGAGATAAGATCCATCGTAGGGTAAAATATCGATTTATTATTACGTGTAAATTACTTGTAAGAGTTATTACAAATATCTAAATTGGTGAGTACGCTTCGCGTAAGATCGATCCCTCTCCAAAAAACAAAACAAAAAAAAAAAGAGGACAGAAAGAAAGACAAAAATAAAATAATAAAAAGAAGATAGAAAAGAGAAGAAAAAGAAAAAGCAAACCTTTCGAAATTCTATACCTTAAGTATACGTCCTACGTGATATACATAGATACATACATACGTATATAATATGTTCCAAACGTGTTCGAGTTTTCAGAGGTAGAGGATAAAACATGTCTCTTTTTTTTTTTCATCCTCTAACGGACTAAACCTAAATCGTCCTTCGTGGTTCATCAAAAAGTCGTAAAGTACCTAAGCCTGACGATGTCGAGCCTTCCGTCAGAAGGTGTTAGCTTCGAGTTCTTAAGATCCATTCATCCACGATCTCTGTACGATCACAGTGAATACCATTAAGGCAGACATTCATCGTCAGGCTTACCTCATTCTTTCTCTCTCTCTCTCTCTCTCTCTCTCTCTCTCTTTCTTTCTTTCTTTCTTTCTTTCATCTCCTCGTCCCTCTTGGCATTCCTAGTTCATTCGACCTTCTCTCAGCGTGTACGTCTTCATAGAGCGAAACCACGGTTACTGAACGATCGTCTCTGGCTTCCGTAAGTACACCAAGTTTCGTCTTTTTCTTCTTTTTCTTCCTCTTCCTCTTCTTCTTCTTCTTCGTCTTCATCTTCAACTTCTTTAACTTCTTCGTCTTCGTTTTTCTTTCTTCGTTCCACTCCTCTATAAGCGGCCTACGTATAAACGCAACCCTACCATGCTCTCGACCACCACCATCAATGCTAACACCCACCACAACGTTATCGTTTTGCCGGTACCGCAGGCACCCGAGATAACAGACAAGCTTATGTGGAATGCGAGCCTTCGGGGGCGTATATATTAACGCTCTATCTTTTCATGGCTGACCGACTCGCCAAGCTCTTCCAAAGTAAGTAGCTTTATTCTTATTTTACGTTCTTCACGGAAGGGACACGTGAATTTTTAGGTTTGAATAAAACCTGTTATTTAAGTTTCACCATTGGCTTTTTCTTTTTTTTTTCTCTCTTTCTCTCTCTTTCTCGATCTTTTAGGTCCCTCGAAGGGATATATTAGGTATAACTATACAATGGCTCTCCTTGTTATAGGATTTCTTTCTTATCAATTTGTCCTTTCTTTATTTCTTTTTTTTTCTTCTTCTTCTTCTTCTTCTTCTTCTTTTTTTACTTTTTCTTGTTCTTCTTCTTCTTTTACTCTTGAAAAGTAGGAATAAAGAATTTAACGAGTACGAAGGGAAAAGAAGCAAAGAAAAAAAATTAGACGGGAAGAGTGGAATTTAATTAGAGATATATCTAGGTCAGATGTATATAACGAGGTTGGATCTATATGTAATTTAAAAGAGAGAAAGAGAGAAACGAGAATGAGAAAGTGAGATTTCAAAAGAGAAAGGATATTAAAAATTAACTGAGAATTCGAATCCGACACAGCGCAGAAAATATATTTTTAATAATATAATTCTTACTTCTTCTCTATTGAAATAATCTCAATTGTATTGCACTGAATTGTATCCATCCATCTTGATATTGTATTTATATCACGATATTATCAATGATCACGAGGAAACATATATATATATATATACGTATACACACATAAAACAGAAAAGAAAAAATGTTTTCATCCCAAAAAAAAAAAAAAAAAAAAAATAATAATAATAATAAAAAAGAAAGAAATATCGTTGAATGAAAATGCCTCCGAAGGTATGTAAAAAGAAAAGAAGAAAGAAAACGGACAAGTTGTTTTGTTTTTATTTACCATAGGCAACAGTTATTAGTGACTATATATACATATGTACGCGTGTGGTTTTGACGAATGGTAGGGACAGGTAATGACAAAGTCACCGCAGAGTAATTTCACGGGAGAAAGGTCTAAAGGTCTCCCATAATATCTTTCTCTCTCTCTCTCTCGTTTCTTCTCTACGTCCTTCTATTTATCTATCCTCGGACATTCGTAGATACATACATACATATGTTCGTGTAGACGGTTTTCCCTTGGAAACGAAACGTCGATCCTAGTACTCATAAAAGTAATGCTCGGCGAAGAGAATTTCTACGTGTTGACAGATAAAATTTAGTTGCTCGTGAAATAATCCTCTAATATCTGAAATGTGTTGCATTTAGATGTTTACTATCTTTTGATAGGAGATAATCCATGATTATGAATCGATCAACGTCGAATTATCGGAAAACTTTTTCAATTGCGATTGAACACGTTTCACGATCATATTCGTGAAATTTTCTGACAAATCGATAATCGTAATCCATTTCTGTCCTCTTATTTCTCCTTATGCTCCATCCACTTCACCCTCGTCTATACATACATACATACATACATACATACATACATACATACATACATACATACATACATACATACATACATACATACATACATATATATATGTATGTATATATGAAAAGAATATTTCTTATATCAACCTTTTATGGCTTTTCTCGATTATCGAACTTCCGTTATCGAAATTCTTTGAACTAGCAAGAGGCAGTCGGTTTTTCTTTTTTATTTTATTTTATTTTATCCTTTTTTTTTTTCTTTTTATTCGGATCCCATCATTCCTACTATAGGACCAAGCTTTTCGACGATGCCGTCAAACGGAGAAGACCCAGAGAAAGAAAGAAAGAAAGAAAGAAAGAGAGAGACCGTGAGAGTACCAGCAACTGTTAAGAAAACACTTTTCTTCGGCGAAAAAAGAAAACGGATTTCCACTTTTCCTCTTCTTCGTCCTTTTCTTTCTTTCTTTCTTTCTTTCTTTTCTTTCGTTTCGTTTCGTTTCTTTTTTTTTCTTCTTTCTTTCTTTTTCAGCTTTTTCCTTTATACGCCAACGACTCTTTCTACGTCGTTCGAGGCTTATCTTTCCAGCTGCGTGCACTCAGCACTTGAAGAAATTTTTCCCTTGCGACGAAATCCACAATCCCCTTCTTCTACTTTTTCTTCTTTCTCCATACTCTCTCCCCTCCCTTCTAGTTCTCCCCTCTTTATTTTATTTTATTATTTATTTCTCTGTATTATTATTATTATTATTATTATTATTATTATTATTATTATTATTGTTATTGTTATTAATCTTTTTTTGTTATTTTTTATACTATTATTTCGTTACTTTTTCTGCTTTTTTTTTTTTTTAATCATTGTTATTGTTATTTTATTTATTTCAATTTTTCTTAATTTTATATTATTTTCGATATGAATACAGCATACAAAATTACGAGTAGCGTATTTTCTACGAACGCGCACACACACATATACATACACAATTCGTTTCCTTTTTTCTTCCTTCCTTCCTTCCTTCTTTCCTTCTTTCCTTCCTTCCTTCTCCTCTTCTTTGTCTTTCGAACATAATTACGCTTATTCATATAACTTCGTATTAAAATCTCTGCAATGGAATTCATATAATTTTCAAAGTTACACTCGGAAGAAGAGATATGAAAAATGAACGAGTAAGAGAAATTTAAGCATGATACACACTGATAGATATTATGAACAGAACAGAAAAGAAAAAAAAAAAAAGAGACAGAAAGAAAAAAAGAGAGAGAGAGAGGGAGAGACAGAGTTAATTCGATGCACAAATATAGCCAATAATCAAGTATTCCTCACATGTGATAACACAAATTTCTTTTCATGTTCACCATGTATCAAAAATACATATATATATATATATACATTATCTACATACATACTTACGCACACACACACACATATGTATATTCATTTATTCCACGAGAATATCTTTCGTGAGCTTCATTCTATTAATTATAATCGTCCTCGATCAATTGACCAGACGAAGGAAACACGATGGTGGTCCATTTGTAAAAGAAGATGGAGTGCATACCTTTTAAATCGTTCGAATGTACGAAAAATAAAACATTCTTCGTTTACATAAAACCAATGGAATTTCCGACTGACGAGGAAGAAGATTGAACTATTTCGTCGAACGAAGTACTAATTAACCATTTTCATTTTTTGTTTTCCTTTTTTAGAGATACATACATATGTATATGTACATATATATACACACACACTCTCTTTCTCTCTCTCTCTCTCTCTCTCTCTCTCTCTCTCTTTCTTTCTCAATGTATGTAATCCTCATATTTCCGATCAGCCAATTCGCGGACGACGAAATTGCCATGGTAGACACGGAAAATTGCGGTTGCAATTTAAGAACGATCGACAGATCTGAAAAAAGAGAAAAGGAACGATTGCTCGGGTCACGTAACTTCCTAATAGTAATGGTAGTAGTAAGTGTATATGTATATGTATATGTATATGTATATGTATATGTATATGTATATGTATATGTATATATAAACACGTAATGTATACGAGTAGACATATATAAATGTGCGAATGTTGTTGGTAGTAATTAGTCTTTCGAAGGGGGATCGTCGTGTAAAAATATTACAGGTATAAATAATTTTCGTCGTAGTTATATAGGTTCACTGTAATTTCATGATAATTCACATAATCGTTTGATGAAATCGTCCGACTCGATAATTAGTTAAATTGTCACGCGAATAAAAATATATATCATTATTATGTGTATTTTGTTTTCCTTTCTCTCTCTCTCTCTCTCTCTCTCTCTCTC
>NC_057686.1:16737694-16740194 GCF_014466175.1 Vespula pensylvanica
TCTTTTTTTTCTTTTTTTGCTTTTTTTTTTTTTTTACCGAACAAATCGAATTCGAAAATTTCTACAAGATTTCTCGCCGATAAGGATTGAATTATGTTTGCAATAATTAAAATAAAATATTTTGTACGTGAAAAAGAAACAGATAATAATAATAATAAAAAAGAAAAAAAAAGAAAAAAAAAGGAAAAGATAAAAAAGAAAGAGAGAAAAAAATATATATAATTACATCTTTATACCGTAAGGATGTTACAAATGTTTTTGATCAATCGTACGGTAAGAGAGTATATCTGTGTCATATATACATATCTGCGTACATATATACATATATCATACAAATTGAAATCAAACAAAAACTTCAAAAGATCGAACGAGCAACAACTATTTCTATTATGAAGCCTCTCGGATATTCTCACCCTTTGTTTATTTGTTAGGAAAACTATACGATATGAATTCGTGCGTGTGTGCGTGTGTGCGTGCGTGCATATGGCTGCGTGTGTTTGTGTGTCTATACTTGTCATAACATATAGTACGTTATGACATCCGCTCTCTCTCTCTCTCTCTCTCTCTCTCTCTCTCTCTCTCTCTCTCTCTCTCTCTCTCTCTCTCTCTCTCTCTCTCTCTCTATAATATCGAAAAATATCGTAACCTTGTCCACCTTGTACAATTTTATGGCGTCCGTGGTTGAAAATAGAACGCTCTTATGGGAATAGAAGTCAGGGTGTGGTGATCATATAAAGGAAGTAAGGAAGGAATGGATGGATGGATGGATAGATGGATGGATGGATGGATGGATGGACAAATGGATGAATGAATGAGAGAGACAGAGAGAGAGAGAGAGAGAGAGAGAGAGAGAGGAGGAGAGGGAAAGAGAAGGATCGACTACTTTCGTGACGGCGAGAGGATAGTAGAGGGATTTGCTTAACATGACTTTACACCTTCCATTCCCATTAATAATCCGAATGAGAAGACGAGGAAACATAGTAGGAAGATGAAAATGAACTCTATCTGTCTGTCTGTCTGTCTGTCTGTCTGTCTGTCTATCTATCTATCTGTCTGTCTATTTGTATCTCTCTCTTTTCATTTTCTCTCTTCCGCATTAAATACTAATAATAACCAAACGAATAGGAAAGAGAAGGAGAGAAACATTTAACGAAATATGTAAGATTTCACAGATGAAGAAAAGAAAGAAAGAAAGAAAGAAAGAAAGAAAGAGAGAGAGAGAAACGTAAAAAAGAAAAATGAAAAAGATAAAAGAAGATAAAGAAGGTCAAAGAAAAACATTTTTTCTCTGTTTACTCTTGGTAAGAATATACAATGTTATTGTAAATAACGAGGTCTCTAGTGAAAAATTTGTCAAAGCTGTCACGTTGCTTTTTCGGTCGTAAAACGTCACGCACGAGTTAGATGTACGTACCTATATATATATATATATATATATATATATATGTGCGTGTTTATATCTCTGTATTTGTGTCTTTTCTCGACAAGAAAGAAAAATATTTCTATTTTCCACGGGGCTAGGGGTATACGTCTCTTCTCTCTATCCAGGATGGCACGTTCTCTCTCGAGCGATGTCACTCCTCGTGCGTGGCGTGTGCGAGAAGAGACGAGAAGAAAAAAAAAAAAAGAAAAGCTGAAGAAGAAACGGGGTAGAGAGGTACGGAGAAGAGAGGAAAAGGGTTGAGAGCCTCGGAGGAGGGCTTCGAGAGGTATTCTTACGTCGTGGGTTAAAGCGCACGCGTGCAAATGCGTGGGCTGATAAAGCCGTCGCCAAGCAGTCTAGGCATTCTTCTCTCTCTCTCTCTCTCTCTCTCTCTCTCTACTTTTCCTTCTCTTCTCTCCGTTATCTCTACATATTCATTTTCTCTCTTCTCCTTCCTCTTCCTCCTCCTCCTCCTCCTCCTCCTCCTCTTCTTCTTCTTCTTCCTATTCTTGTTCAACTTGTTCTTATTCCTCCAGCAACTCGTCTAGTATATCTCGGACGTTCTCGTCTCTTCTTCTTTACACATTTTTTCTTCCTTTTTTTTTTCATCCTTTTTACATCGACCCCGACAACCTTCACACCCCTTTCTCACCCCTTTCAGACATCCGGTCGTGAGAAGAGAGCACCCATCCCTCTTTCCTTCTCTCTCTCTCTCTCTCTCTCTCTCTCTCTCTCTCTCTCTCTCTCTCTCTCTCTCTCTCTCTCTCTCTCTCTCTCTCTCTCTCTCTCTCTCTCTCTCTCTCTTTCGTTCGCTCATATTTCTCTTTCAATTTTTTCCCTCCTCGTCGTCTGTCCTTACTTCGAGATAATCGAGTTTCGTCAAGCCTTACAAATTTCGTCTCTTTCTCTCTTACTTTCCTTTCCTTTTTCTTTTTCCTTTTCTATTCTTTTCTTTTCTTTTCTTTTCTTTTCTTTTTTTTTTTTTTTTCTTTTAATTATATCCCATAGATCATCGATATGATTTTTCGTATCGAAAAGATCGCACCTGAATGATCTTTTAAAGGGTCTGGAATAAAT
>NC_057686.1:16745194-16747694 GCF_014466175.1 Vespula pensylvanica
TTTTATTTTATTTTATTTTATTTTTTTAAGAGAAAGGAACATTTTTTTACGCGACACGTCCTCCCATAACGTGAACACGGCATTATATACATGCATACATACATATATGCATGCATATATACATACATACGCACATATATATATATATATATATATATATATATATACATGTATCTTTTCTTCATCTTTATTTATCATATATATTCTTTTTCTTTCATTCGTCGAGAAACATAACTACGAGGTAGGAGGCCGTCTGGATCGTCTCATTGGTTGATCTATGATTTTTAATTGAAATGAAAGAAGCAATTCAATGATGAAAACGTTCGTTTTAATTACCGAGGTAAAGAGCACTCCTCCGTATCATGATTGGACACCGATGCTCTTTAATTACGTGCCTATTGATTTTCAAAACGTCCAAGAGTTAAAGATATTTTATTACTCGCATAACTAACGTACGTGTCAGATTCAGAATTGTGCAAGTGTATGTCTATATAAAATATACGTGTGTATGTGTGTACATGTGTGTACGAAGATGCACATTTCTGATTTTACCATGCAAACTGCATAATGCATATCTACGGGTATCGACATTTTCACGATGTAGTAGTAACGATGATATTTGCAAAGAAATCGTTCCTCCCAAAGATTTTTACGACTTATTTCGCACGTCCTATATATTTTATACCGTCGCATTCCTTACATTGAATTTTATGATTATCGTTCATTTTTACTAACATATAAATGATATCTATTATCATCGTGTTTTTATTTCCATGTAAAATACGTTGTTTTATGTCTTTGTAAACACGTCTTTTACAGTCATCGTTATATATATTTTTTTCTTCCCTTAAAAAAAAAAAAAAAGAAAAAAAAAGAGAGAGAAATAAAAAGAAAAAAAAATCTTGTTCTTTTTTTCTTTATTTTCTTATTTTCAGAAACGGGAGTACGTATTTTTTTTTTTTTTTTTTTTTGTATTCTTCTTTCCCTTTAATAGTTTTTATGAAAACGAAAGAGATCGTTAATGGGGTTCTCTTTAAACGCGTCGTAAGTTGATTTTCTTTCAAAAGTGGCTTACTTATTGCGTCGTAAGAAAACGAGGCGTTTATCAATTAGCGATAATTAATGCGCAAGATCCATGTACCGAATCGAGAAAGGAGGCAAAACGGTCGTGACATCACTTCCTGTCGTCTTTCTCCTGGCCTCTCGAGTTTTAGCGCGCGAATTCAGCCGGAGCTAATTAGCGATCGGCAATAATCGCGAGCTCGGGTGCAATTTCTATTCCATGTATATATAGGTGTATATACGTAAATACATATATATACACACACACATGTATGTGTGTTCACACATACAGACACACACACATATATATATATGAATATGTATGTGTATGTACGTGTATATATACTTATGGTTAGAACTCTTGCTAGAAGACGAAGGTTCAGATCGTACCGTACGATTCGACGTTTATCTTTATGGTGGTCGATTAATTTTCTGCTTCTCCTTGTACTCTGTAGCAACCTTTACTACGCGCGTCTCTTTATCACGATCGTTCAGCTTTCCTTTTAATTTCATCGAGTGCATCGCGTGATCGCCAAGTTTTATGTCGTACGAAATTATCAGATTTATGGTAATGACAATTTCTTCTTTTTCTTCTTCTTTTCTCTCTCTCTTTCTCTTTTTCTCTTTCTCTCTCTCTCTCTCTCTCTCTCTCTCTCTTTCTCTGTCTCTCTCTTCCCATTACGGTAATCCATTAATTTTAATTGTAAATCTTTACGACTCGACGACCAGAGATATTCATAGATTTATTTTTTCTTTATTTTTTTTTCCTTTTCTCTTTGTTTTTCTTTCTTTCTTTCTTTCTTTCTTTCTGTCTCTTTTCTCTTTTCAAACGTTTGACATTAAATATTATGAAAGCTTTGACATTAGATATTATGAATCGTATCTTCAAGCTTAAAGAATCGTTATGCCAGGTGTAACGTTAAATCGTTGCTTCGACTAAATCGACATTATGAATCATGTTAACTAGTCATTTGCAATCGGTTACACATCGTTAAAGGTTTTAATTCGTATATCGTAAAAATACAGTTCCGTATCTTTTTCATCTTTTCTCGGGAATCTTGTTTTGTACGTAACTACATACATATGTGTATATATACATACATATATATATATATATATATATATATATATATAATCTAAAATTGCAAGTGGAGGATTAAGAAGAAATATCGCAGAGGATATTTAGCATGTTAAGATGCAAAGAAGGAAACGTATGAATGATAGAGAAAGAGAGAGAGAGAGAGAGAGAGAGAGATAGAGAGAGAGAGAAGGGGGGGAGGGAGGGAAAGAGAAAGAGAAAGATTATATTTCATTGAAGATAACTATAATAGAAATTACTTGATCTCGAACCAGATCGAAATGAAATTCCACCAGTGTTTCCGTTACCTTCTCTTTTACAATTTTTCACTTGGATTCACTTTTCGTGAATTGACACTTG
>NC_057686.1:16750194-16787694 GCF_014466175.1 Vespula pensylvanica
AGGATATCGTACCGGTGAGTAGACTGCTACCGTCGGTAGAAGAAGATGAAGATGAAGAAGAAGAAGAAGAAGAAGAAGAAGAAGAAGAAAGGGAAAAAGAAGAAGAAGGGGGAAAAAATAAAACAACAGCAAGTCCTTCTTACTCATCCTTTTGTAAGAGCTCATCTTGTTTCCATGCATTTCAATGAGATCGATTTCAAGGTCTCGATTTAAATCCTATCGCCGATCGATCTTTCCGATCGATCTTTTTTTAAACGGAATCCTTTGATTCTAACATAATCCTTTGATTCTACATAACATTAGACGTTACCACGAATAACACGGTACAGCGTGTCTCTCCGTGTTAACGCTTGCTCGCTCGCTCGGTTGCTTGCTTGCTTGCGTGCGTACGTGCGTGTTTAAAATTGATTTTAAATTCTCTCCTTTTAAAAGTTATCTCTCTCGTGTCTGCTTCGGTTAACTCGTAAGAGAGTGAGAAAGAAAAAGAGAGAGAGAGATAGAGGGGTAGGGAGGGGTGGGAGAAAGAGAGAAAAGAAAAGAAAAGAAAAGAAAAGGAAGAAAAAAAAAGTTTAATTGACACCGGACGTAAAGGAATAACGAGCGCAGTTTGTATCGTTCTTAATGTTCTCCACTTGAACTCCTCTTTTCTTTATCACCAGAGCACGTTCATCTTCGTTGAAGAGAGAAAATGAATTTCTCTAGCTGGATCTCTCTTAAGGTGGCTGCTTCTTAGAGAAGCGCCATGATGAGAGGTACGCTGAGTTTAAGCACGCGGTTTACTACACGCGGAACGTCAAAGAAGATTTCTTGTGACGTGAAGGGCTTGTGCGGGATTCTTACGGCAAAACACGAGACATGGGGTCTCGCGTTTAATGGTCGTAAGCGGTCATAGAGTTATTATTTGTTCCCTGTCTTACACATATACGTATAGGTAGGTACATACGTAGATGCATACATGTGCATACATACACATACATCTCACGAGCCATCTTTTTCTTTTATCCGTCACGTTCGTATGTATGTATGTATGTATGTATGTATGTATGTATGTGTGTCTGTACGTATGTAACTCGAAGTAATCTGCGCGCTAGCCGTGACAAATCCTTGTTACATAAACAATTACCCGAGAAAAGGGGTTCTGAATAGGGCGTTTTAAAACGATAACCTCCGAAAGCCTTTCGGCTTCGCTTTAAGGAAGCATTGATAATGCCCTTGAAAAGAACACGTAACGAATCATCTATTTTCCGCATTAAACGTTCGCACCATGGATAGATAGGTAGGTAAGAAGGTATACTTAAATCAGTCATGAACATCAGCTAGGATATCAATTATATACATATCCGCGTTATTTGTATTTCGTCGAAGGGAAAAAAAATGGAAAAAAAAAAAAGAGAAAAGAAAAGATGTTAAAAGAGAACAAAATTACCTACTTTTTCTTCTTCTTGTTTACTCTCTCCTTTTTGTCCAAATATACTACAATAATCAACTTACATGTTAGACATCGTTAATAGAAGACTATAGCGTTCTATAATATCTCGAACAATTCGAAGCTTTCGTTCTATGTTATAACCGATACCAATATTAACTACATGCGTTATTAGAAATATTATTGGTAGAGATCTATCCGAACGGGAACTAAACAATTTCAATATCTAAAATTACTTTAGTCGACGACGGATATGATACCTCCTCCTGTCTCTTCTCGTTATTTAGCTGATACGGATTACATGCCAGAGAGTAGAACACTCGCGTTTCGGCCCGAAGAGAAGAGTAGACGGAGAGATAGAGATAGAAATGGATAGAGCTATGGAGAGAAAGAGAAAGAGAAAGACTAAGAGCAAGAGAGAGAGAGAGAGAGAGAGAGAGAAAGAGACGAATATGGCGATGCATTCCCTCGGAATTCTCCGAGATTCGATCTTGCTGGACGAGTTCGTCCGGCACGATCGACCACAATTGCGCGATCCCCTCTTGCCAGACCACAAATCTTCGCCACTCTGACGAAGTATCCTCCTGCACGGTTTCTTCGTACGAAAGTCCAAAAAACTTCGCTAGAGAGTATAGCTGTGCAACGTAGCTTTGGGATCCAGGTAATCTCGGTATAACGTCGAAACGACGAACGATCGATCTTCGAAGCGAGAGAACAATGCCGATCTCTAGAGAAGACCTCTCTCTCTCTCTCTCTCTCATTCTCATACACACACGCATACAAACACACAGAAATACACAGACAGACAGACAGACAGACACTCACACATTCTCTTTCTCTACTACTCCATACCTAAGTTTATCGGTCGCGAAGGAGATACAACTCGAGAGTTCTAGTTTCGTGCTCGAGTCAAGGCACAAAGTCCAAGTAAGTAGTAGGTTTCATAGTCACGATCGTTAAAGATACATTTTCAATGATTTCGATTTTCAAAGATGAAGTGAGATCGTAGAAAGTAAAGGAGTCGTCGTTAGTCCCGTCACGTTCTACTACGAACAACTTCTATCTTTATCTTAATAATCATTCGGAATACTTGCTACTACGTACGCACGTATCCCTTTACACTCTGGATCATCGATCAAACCATCAGTTAAGATAGTAAGGAAAAGGAGGAAAAGAAAAAGGAAAAGAAATGAGAAGATCAATGGCGTGCATGGTAGGATCATTTGGTATGTAAAAAGAATATCTTCCTCTTCGATAGTGTTGCTTCATCGTTTGTACTTCCCTCTTCTCTTCCCTTCTCTCTCTTCGACGTGTAGGATACGAACGTTCCACAGGGATTAAAAAGAAGAAAGAAAGAGAGAGAGAGAGAGAGAGAAAATATTCTTTGAGTAGGTAGGAAGTTTATTTTTTGGTCTTCGTTTGAAGATCAGAGTCGTGTCCTTTCCAATGGTTTTGTTGTTTCCAATGGTTTTTTTATTAACTCTTTCGTTTTCTCTCTTCCTCTGTTTTTCTCACTCTTAAACGTTCCCACATTACTTACTTACTTACTTACTTACTTACTTACTTACTTACTTACTTGCTTCACGTAAGTAAGCAACTCCAGCACGTACGTAATTTCGAGAAGAGACTAAAGGAAGGACGTTGCTCTGTGTCTTTCTGAGAGAAAGAGAGAGAAAGAGAGAGAGAGAGAGAGAGAGAGAGAGAGAAACACTCAGCCAGGTTTCTTCTTCCTTGGTACTCCGCATCCGGCATTGGATTGGCGTCCTTCCAAAATTCGAAACGCGAGGAGACACATAAGATCGCCTTCTCTTTTACTTCTTCTTCTTCTTCTTCTTCTTCTGCTTCTTCTTCGTCGTCGTTGTCGTCGTCGTCGTCATCGTCTGTGAACATTTCCACGACGAGACCAAACTCCTGCAGTCTGTTTTTCGTCTCGAATGAGAAGGCATCTCGGACCGTTGCGCTACCAAGCCTGATAATTAGCGCTTAGGTTTTGCTTGTTATGTTCGAGTGAACGTTTAACTCGGTATACAAGTGTATACGTATATACGTATGTAGGTATGTACATATGTATTCGTAAGGAGTACATGTCAAGGAAAAGGATAAAAACTATGATAGTTCGGTTTCGAAGATACTTTATCTCGAGTCTACGAAAATAAAATAAAAAAAGAAATAAAAAAAAAAAAAAGGCCCTTGAAAAGAACAAAAAAGAGAGAAGAAAAAACGAAAAGAAAAGATCTGACCATGGATAATAATTACTTGAAGAAATGATTGTACGATATTGATGGATGTTAAAGAGACTTTTTAGAGTATACAATCTCAAGATTGATAGTCAATTACTTGAATGGCGATTTATCTTCAGGATCCTTTCAAGGAAATTATAAAGATCGAGATGGGTGGATGGCTTGTTAAATATTCAAGCTTGCTAATAACGTCGAAGGAGGAGTAGTTGTGGATGGTACGTACCTAGAAAGGGTTTAGGTTTGCTCTAGGCGAGAAAGGATTCGCAAAGAGAGATCGATGACGAGAGGAAGGAAGAAAGGAAAGCAAAGAGAAGAGAACAGAAGAGAACAGAAGAGAACAGAAGAGAACAGAACAGAACTGGTTTCGTTATCGTCCTCTGTTATACTCACTGAGTGTGTCCCTGACCAGAATACTGGGACTGGCGCACACAAGCCAGGCGACAAATTTTCACTCCTATCTTCGCGAGAGGATCTTGTCACGCGCGCATACGTTTACCGAGTCTCACCTTTTAAGCACAACGTTCGTGACCCCTTCCATACCTTCTCTATAACCCCATAGCAGCACATTCCGCCTAATAAAAAAAAAGAAAAAGAAAAAAATCTACACGAATCGAATAGCTTCGAAATTCTATTTATTCTTTTCTGTAACGCAGCTTTGTCTTTGATTTCTAAGAATAAAGTTATTTATTATTCTTGATCGTAGCACGTTCACATGAACCTAGATATCAGTTTTCGTCATATGAAAAGACGATAACGGATATAACGTATATTGTCTTAAAAATAATTCAAGAGAATAATTTTATCTGTTTCGTAATTATCTACATATACATATACGCATATTCATATATCGGATTGAAAAGAAACTGATAATATAGATAGATAAATATGCTAATATTTCTTCTCGAATATGATACATATTTAATAATAATTTTCTTCTCGTTCAATTCATTTCACGCGAACGCATAAACGTCATTGTTAAAAATAATTGTGATTAATATTAGATTGTAGGATATCTTTAAAAAAAAAAAAAAAAAAAAAAAAAAAAAATGATGATATATAAAATTGTTAATATTTTTTGGTTAACATTTCTATTTATAAATGATCTCATCAGCACAGTCATAATCATTATCAAACTGTAGCTACATAGTATCTCTTTCGAAATATCTTTATATTGTCTTATAAGAAAACACCTACCGATCTATCTTCAAAAGGAATAGACACGATTTGTTAATTTTTATCGGAAATAGTTAAAATGGTCTTAAATATAGTTACAGGAGGTAATAAATACGATAGAGGATGAGAGAATCGGCCAGGTCGCGCTTTTCTCCTGCAGGTGAGATTATCTAAATTTAAATCGTGTGGCTCGGCCTCCGGTGCTTCGAAGGTGCATTGTTCGCCTCGTCGTTACGCCTCGAGAGGACTCGCCGCCAGTTTTTCGAGTACTCGTGGGACGGTAGGTAGGTAGGTAGATAGGTAGGTAGGTAGGTAGGTAGGTAGGTAGGTAGGTAGGTAGGTAGAACGAAGAACGAAGAAGAAGAAGGAAAGAATGAAAGAAAAAAAAAAAAACAAAGAAAAAGAAAAGAAGCAAAAAAGAGAGGGAGTCGCGAAACGATCGAGAAGGGACGCACGATACCACTACTACGCACCCACACACGTTGAGTGAAAGGGCCGAAAGGGTTACAAAAGGGCACCGATAGAGTCTGCAGGTGCTGTTCTCCAAGGATCGCTGCATTTTCATCGAGAGTTGTTGCGACCCTCCTCGAGATATTCTCTCCTCACTATCGAAAGAGAGTAGACCCTTTTGATTACTTTCGTACGAACCGCTAAAGTTCGATGCAACTATCTTCTCACCTTTCTCTCTCTCTCTCTTTTTCTGTCCTATGTTTGAATTTTTTGAACGTAAATGTCTTCTCACCGATAAGGACTCCCTATCGTATATGTTTTAGTAAAATTTGTTTAGCAAATTTGTTTTTTGTCCTCGTGAAAAAAGAAAAGAAAAGAAAAGAAAAAAAAAAAGAAAGATATTTTATAACGAATATTTATACTTAAGATTATTTTACTTTTAGGACAATTTCAATAGACATCAATATCGAAATAAAAAATGTCCAAGTACAGATTTGTATCGCAACAATATTTTTCGGATAAAAATATCAATATCTGTTGAGTTAACGATAATAAAAAAAATATTTGAAAATTTGTTAAATCAAAAACTACCGAGTATCGATATAGAAGTAAGAGAAGTTTTATTTGAAAATTTAAAAATCTTTCTTTGTAACATTTCAAAAGAAGAATTTTTTTAATCAGTAATAATGTAAATATCGGTATTTATTCATCGCGTTTAAAATATATCGATTTAAGAAGTATTTTATTCGCGTTCCGCCATCGTTTTAGATAATCAAAAACGATCATAATTCGTTGCACAGAGTGAGGCAGCTCGTGCCGATCGTTAAACGTTTCGTGCTCCGAAGCGTGCTACGGTACGCGTTTGAAATCGTGCGAAGTAAGAACGAGCTCGATGTACTTAACCGATGTACCAGGGCCTCCGTTTTAAACCATGTGCATGCAAACGTATAAACGATCGGTGAGAAGCCCCCGTCGTGCGTTTTAGAACTCGAAAAACGGGTTAATACCCCCGCTGCACGAAACAACTTCCTTTCGAACTTCCTCATGTAATCGGGAGTGCTTCTACATAAACTTTAAATCCTATGTACATATTTGTTAGAGAGATTATGATAGTTCTCTCATTAAATCAGATTAAAGTGTTTAGATAATTAAGAATACATAAAATACAATTATTTATTATATTTAATATATAACATTATATATCTCATATATAATGAATAATATTAAATAATATCTATAATAAATAATATCATATAAATAATATATATATATATATCTCGAAGAGTTTTAATTAAGTTATATTTGATATATAATAAATAATTGTTTGTCAAATGATTAATAATCTTTCTTAATCATACTTTCAAAGTTGGATTTTGAAATCATATTTCTGTAGATCGATCGATCCACTGTATTTAATTCGGAGGATTCTCGTTCCGGTCGTTGACACTACGCTACATTCGTAGCAAGAGTGCACTTTACATGGCGCTGATTTAGCGCCAGCCTAAAAATAAACCCATGCCACCGGGCCGGCCGTAAATATCAATTAAATTCTTATCGCGCGACGCATTGCATAGGAGGAACACGAATCGATCAAAGCGTAGCAGACTCGGCTAACGATCCATGTACATATGTACACATATACATATTTTTCGAGGAAGTTAATGGATTTATTCGAACGTGATTGGTAGCAAAGTGTCGGCTTAAGAAACTCGAGTGATAATTCTTCTTATCAAAAAGATTGAAAAAGAAAATTCGAAGATGTTATTTTTTTCTGATATTTTGTTATCTTTATTTCTTTTAACACACGCGCGCGCGCGCGTGCGGACACAACGTATACAAATTTATCTAAATTGAATTTTACACGCGAAGAGAATAAAAAGGGAAAAAAAAAGAAAAAAAAATATATATATATATATATAAAGATTTGTACAAACTGTTTGGCATTGGTATGTCGTAAGGACGAGTGGTTCTCTGGCAAAGATCGAACGTTACTCGATACGAATTTCGTCCACCAATCACGTGCCTTTCCTTTTCGTGAATTCACTGCAGTGACCTACATATACATACGATATATGTATACACACATATCCGCATGCTATTATCCTCGAACGGTGTCATCGCTAACGTTTTATACGAGATTATTCGTTTTGTTCGCTCAAACCGAAAGTTGGTCCGAATGCGACTGGCGCCAGGACATCGTGGCTCCTTTATATCCTTCTTCTCTTTCCTCTCTTTCTCTCTCTCTCTCCCTCTTTTTTCCTCTTTCTTTTTCTTTTATCCTCCTTTTGTTGGATGAGAGAAATCGTTCGACCTTAACTCTCAGATTCCTTTTTATAACTCTGAAATGAGTCATTATCCTTGCATTTTAATTCGGATCTCTCCATCATTCATTCTTCTCTTTCTTTTATTCTTTTTCTTTTTCTCCTTCTCTATCTCTCCTTCTTTCTCTTCTCTCTCTCTCTCTCTTTCTCGTCACGGGTCTACCGTTTCGGAAAGCAACAGGTGTGTCGAGCGATCGTTCGATTAAATCCCATTATAACACGAAATTTTTCTTTTATTGTAAAATTCTGTGAAACCGGTCGTTCGATCCTGTTAAGTGAATTTTCAAAATGCTCTCTCTCTCTCTCTCTCTCTCTTTCTCTTTATAAAGAGTGTGTCGAGATTAATTGATGGAGAATGAAATTACGATGCAAAGTACGATGTCGAAGGATCGATCGATTGGGAACATCGATATTGAGATGTCATCGTTGAAGATAAAACGACAAGTTAATACGATCGTTCTGCCGCGGTGGTCCACGTTTTGCCTCCCCTTTTCTCCTCCTCTTCCTCCTCCTTCTTCTTCTTCTACCGCCCCTTCTTACATGCCTTCTCTCTCTCTCTCTCTCTCTCTCTCTCTCTCTCTCTTTCTATCTCGTTGTAAAAAGTTGTCTCGACCGAAATCCTTCCCGTGTAATTTTGTCGGCGAAAAAAAAAAAGATAATAGTATCGGTATATATCGAACACTACTTCGAAGTGTATAGAGGAGGAACGACGAAGGCTAATAAATATATACGAGCGGTCGTTGCAACCCAAAAGAGGCGACCTCGCGTACTACGTTTGAATTAATTATTTCGTAGCGATCTCCCTCTCTCAGACATGAATAATTCAATTCAACAAGAGAGAGAGAGAGAGAGAGAGAGAGAGAAAGAGAGAGAGAGAGAGAAATAGGTGTGGGAGGTCGATGATTATTCTTGACCAGTTTTACCGATGGCACCAAGCGCCAAATCAAAATCTCTTTTTTCAACGTAAAAAAAAAAAAAAAAAGTAAAAGAAGAGAAAAGAAAAACGAAAGAGAAATAACGAGGCGTCGCTTGATTTATTTATTTACCTTTTAATTTTTTAATTTGTATTTTTTATAATTTTTTGTATTTTTTCGTCGACAAAAGTCAATGTTCACGTTTTGATTTGAAGGTGGACAATCGAGAACAGGAGAAAACACAATCAATTTTCTCTGTCGAGAACGTATGAGATTAATTAACGGTATTAACGCGTTCTCCTCTTTCACTTTGCTCTGTTTCCAGGATACTTCGGTAAATATTTGAACAAGTACAACGGCTCGTACATACCGCCTGGTTGGCGGGAATGGGGTGGTCTGATAATGAACTCGAGATACTACAACTACAGCGTCAACATGAACGGGAAAAAGATAAAGCACGGCTTCGAGTATAGCAAGGACTATTATCCGGATTTAATAGCTAACGATAGCGTTGCGTTTCTACGGCAAAGCAAGCATAATTTTGCCCGCAAGCCGGTAATGTTGGTTGCAAGCTTTCCGGCGCCTCATGGACCAGAAGATTCCGCACCACAATTCTCGCATCTCTTTTTCAACGTCACCACTCATCAGTAAGTATGCATATAGAATGATCTTTCTCCTTAGAGTCAACATCGAGTTAAATCTTAGCAGGGTGGTCGACCCCGATTTT
This sequence comes from Vespula pensylvanica, assembly GCF_014466175.1. Taxonomy (NCBI): domain Eukaryota; kingdom Metazoa; phylum Arthropoda; class Insecta; order Hymenoptera; family Vespidae; genus Vespula; species Vespula pensylvanica. Next base: position 16,759,446 of record NC_057686.1, read on the forward strand.
GCAAACATTCGTACCTCCTAAGAATTTCTCTGATCTTCTCATTCTCAACGTACACACACACACACACACACACACGCGCGCGCGCGCTCTTTCACTTTCTCACTGTTACAGTACGCCAGCTTACGATTACGCACCAAATCCAGACAAACAGTGGATTCTCCAAGTCACTCAGAAGATGCAGCCTATACACAAACAGTTTACGGATCTCTTGATGACCAAGAGACTCCAGACTTTGCAGAGTGTCGACGCAGCGGTCGATAGAGTGAGTTTGTTTATATATACGTATAAAAAAGAAAAAAAAAAAGAAGAAAGAATCGACAAAGAAAAGACACGAAACGATAATAAACGTGTAAAAGAATAATGTTATTTCTGTATCTATAGATCTATCAAGAATTGAAAGACTTGGGAGAGTTGGATAATACCTACATCATTTACACATCCGACCACGGTTATCACTTGGGACAATTCGGTCTTATCAAAGGCAAGAGCTTCCCATTCGAGTTCGACGTCAGAGTTCCTTTCCTCATAAGAGGACCTGGCATAGAACCTGGATCCGTGTAAGTTTTAGATCGATTTGAAATAATTACAAGGATCGTCGTTCGGTTACTTTGTAATTTTATTAACGATACTAAAAGAAAAAGAATACCTCGTTTTTTAATCATCGAACAGAATCGTCGATCGTTAAAAGCATAAGATCTATTTGCTCCGTAATTCGTTAGGTCGATCGTATACTCAGACACAGTATATATCTGTATATATATATATATATAGAAATACAATCTGTTCGTTCCCTTAGCAAGATTTCACGGCAATAAATAGAGCACTTGCACGTAAGTGCCCGTTGTCTGGAACGTCTTCTGGAATTACGGTTTCGCGGTCCGCCATAAAGAGTCTTGGTACGCTATAAATTATCCTGCTGGACCGTGAAACCAAGCGCGATGAGAAAAGTGGTCCGCGACTGTTGTATTGGTATTAGTGATAATGGTGATGATAGTAGTAGTAGTAGTAGTAGTAATAGTAGTAATAGTAGTTGTAGTAGTAGTAATAATACCAATACATTTTTACTCGTATTGATAGAAGAGATGGTAGCATCAGCAAGAACATCGTTTCAACGTGATACATGTACATAGATACTTTCGAATATAAATCCATGTCGAGTCGGACCGTGATTCTCCTTCTGTCGCGTTGTTACTTCTATCTCCATTGGTTTTTGCGACTAATCGTTGTGGAAATTGACTGAGGGATAAAGAGAGACTGAAGAGAAACGATTCAACGCACGTCCTTCTTCTTCTTCTTCTTCTTCTTCTTCTTCTTCTTCTTCTTCTTCTCTTCCTCCTTGTTCCTCCTCTTCTTCCTACGATTGAGTAATGGATCTTGGTGTATAAAGCAAATACCCCTAAGTGCTACCTTTAAGCATCGAGTCGCGATAGAAGGTCTATGTAACGTTCCAGAGTAGACGACATAGTTTTAAACATTGATCTGGCGCCGACCTTCCTGGACATCGCCGGCGTCGAAACACCACCGCAGATGGATGGCCGATCTTTCAAGATGCTTTTTCTAAAGTGAGTCATTTTATATAGCGACATATTAGACGATTAAATTATCATGCAATAATATCTCAAACTTTTTTGCCACGAGTCTTCTGAGCTTACGTTACGTTCGTCGCATCACCAATCTTACTTTACTTAACACAAAATTCTTACTCGTAATATGTATATATATATTTTTTTTTTATTAATAAATAATAATATTAATATATATATTCTTATAATCGTATTAATATATAATACTTTATTAGAATTACTGTTATTGTAATTATTGATATTTTCTCGTTTTTTTATTTTCTTGTTAATAACAAAGATTACACGAAAAAAAAAACGTAAAGAACGGAAGACATACGTTAACGATATCTTTTTTTTTTCAGTAATAAACGTGGAAGAAGGCCGAAAATAAAATGGCCAGATACATTCCTAATCGAATCGTCGGGTCGTCGAGAGACCCCAGAGTCAATCGCTGAATCGAAAGCACGAGAAGCGAGAAGGCAAAACGCGACGATGACGAGGCAAACGCATGGTTCACAGAACGAGGAGGTTGATGACATTACCGAAGCCGATGATTCTGAGACCGATCGGCGATTTATAGAAAATGATACTGGAAGCGATCAAGATATTTCCGAGGATGATTTCGACGAGTCGATTATCGATGAAACAAGTATACAATTTTCTCGTTAAACTTTTGATCAATATTTTTCACGACGACAAACAATTCTTTCAATATCGCATTTTTCTCTAAATGTAATAAAATGAAATATTCGTTTACGTCGTAGCTCCGGAATTGCATTTGGACAACAGAGTGCATCCGGTTCAATCGCCATTTTCTTCGAAACACGAGCGTCTCGCAATCGAGTGTTCGAGACCGGAAGCACAGGCCGATTGCGTGCATGGTCAAAAGTGGCGTTGCGAGAGAGACGGTCATCGTTGGAGAAGACACAAATGTAGATACGCGTTACCACCGCCTATACAAAGGACGTCGAAAAAATGTGCATGTTTCACGCCACAAGGATTGGTTTACACTAGATTGGAGACTAACGATTTCGATATATCGAGATATGGATTTGGAAGAGATCGAAGACCTTTAGATCCTTATGGCGAAACGACTGGATATTTTATGAAACGAGGTAAGTTTTTCATTTCAAAAAAGAATAATTTCTTTGTTATACAATTAATAATTCTTCGTGTTAGATATGTTCTTCGATGAAACTATTAATTGAAGAACTTTGTTATACGACGAATGAATATATTGTTATACATGAATATAATGGGTGTTTTTGAATATAATGGATTATTATTTATATATTCATATACATGAATATATAAATAATAATCTTGTTAGATAAATTATTTATATACAAATATTAATAGATCTTTTATAAAATGTATGAAATTTGTAATAATTATGTTCCGACGTAAATAATTAATAAAAAAAAAATATATATATATATATATATATATATATATATAAATCAAGGTAAAAGAGAAATATCCGAGAACGATGAACTCGAGGAAGATGATTTAGATGACGATATGAGAGATCGACGAGCTATAGACGAGGAAGACGACGATGAATTCCTTCAGGATTTGGATACGCTTAAAAAAGATGTACACGAGGACGACTATTCCTTCAGGTATCTAATTAGTCGCTAAATTAAACGGAAATAGGATTATCCTGATCTTTCGTTATGAAGCGCAGGTAAACGTTGCTTTCAGAAATGCCTATCGTAATTATACGAGAGTAATGCGTATCGACACGGACGATGACGACGAACATAAGAGTAATGTAGAAGAAAAAGCATGGGATGATCGTCTGATTTCAAGTTACTCGATTAACGATTTCGATCCTAGTTTAGATAAGATCGTAAAAGGTCGATTAAATGTCGAAGATGTGATCAAGAGACATAGAAGAGTACGAAGGAGTGCAACGAAGAAGGATACGATTGAACACGTTACACAGATAATGGAAAGTATAGAGGAAGAATTGGACGATTTAAAAGTACGTTGAAAATATTTTTTTTGTATAATTATATTTCTAGCGTTTTATTAATCCTTTAGTTATAATATAAATCGTTATAGCGACTACCCGCTATTTTTTTTTCTTTTTTCTTTTTTGAACGAAGCCTCACTATGCCTTTTTCTTCTTTTTTTTTTTTTTTTTAAGAACCGCTATAATGGCTCTCTTGTTTTCTTCCTTAGTTTATACTAACGCAAATGTATAGTCGAAAGCCATCGAAATAGCGGCACTAACTTCGTTTACATTTCTCGTTTACATTTCGTTCTCACAACGGTAAAGTAATAGTAATCCATGCAAGATGATATAGCTAACTACTACACATTCCGTTGTAGTATAAGAATCGATCTGTAATGTTCCTTTCGTCGTTTCGTTTCACAGCAAACGCATGCACGTCATTCTACCTCGCCACGAGTGACTTTACCATCCAAATGTTCGGTACTTCCCGAAGGTGGTGTGAATTGTAGCGAAGCTATTTATCTGGATCCGAACGAGTGGAGAATATCCAGACGAAAGATCGAACAACAAATCAAGGAGATGAGAATGCAGTTAGAGACTTTGAAGGTACGTTGATATTTTATACGTTATATATCGTGATTAATTAAATTCTTATTAATTATTTAGGAAATACGTCGACATTTAATGATTAAACGTCCTCAATTCATTCCGGACAATGAAGAGGAGTCTGCCGAGCCAGAGGAACCACATGTTTCTCATAAACCACATTATCATACTTCTAAGAATCATACCAGCAGGCATCACAAAAAACATGAGAAAGGGCCCCATGCGAATTCGATTAACGTAACCACTACTACCACCCATCGATCTACTTCAAAGTCGACTCAATTTTCTACCATCGAGAAAGACTCGACGATTCACGATGATAATATTAGATATAACGTTACTCAAGCAGAAATTTCGATTAATGAAAGAGAATCTACTTTGGAGTTATCCAGCTCGACGACTACTACTACTACTACTACTACTGCTGCTGCTGCTGCTGCTGCTGCTTCTGCTGTTACTACCACCACCACTACTACTACTACTACTACTACTATGTCACCAAAAGCGAAAAAGATTCCACGTCGACAAAAAGTCAAAGAACCATTTAACAATACTACCGATAGCGAAGATAATAAACAACAAAGACGTAGAAAAATTTCGTATAACCGAAAGAACAATAATACCCTTCTTACCAATAGCGTTCACGATGACGTTCTACCAAATCAAAACGTAAATGAAAATATTGGAACTGTTACTCCTAGCCAAGAAGACCAAGTAACTTTCAATCAAAAATCGCAATATCGAACAAATAAATCAACCAATGTTCCAATCGTCTTTACCAGTGCTCACGATGGCACTCAAAATAATTATAGAAGTAACAACGTAAATAACAAATTAACGACGACCGAACTAACGTCACATCATGTATCATCGTTCGTAACTGAAACACCAGGTTCGATTGGAACAGTCGAGTTTGGTACACCAGTGTTCAAACCAACCGTATCTACCGCACTAAACCATCCTACTTCAACTAAGAGCGAAACTACTAGTACAACTAGTTCAACGATACAATTAACTGTACCAACAACAATTCCACCTGCTAAGAAATTACCAAAAGTACAAAAGAACAAAACGGGTGCTATTCTGGGACCAGCTAGAATAGATGTCACCATTTTGGAGACTCCGGATAGAAAACATAAACAAGGTATATTTTTATAATCACATTATATACTCGATATATGTATGTATTGTTATTGAAAAAAAAAATAATAAAAAAAAAATTGTATTTTATATAATAGGTATAACAGCGACAAATAATAATGGTCGTTTACCACCGTTACTAAACAGTCCTTTAGAAGCACGTCACAAGTGCTATTGCGAACCTGATTCGTATTCGAAGAAAGATGAGAAAGAGATCGCTAGAGAGGAAAGGAGACGGTTAAAGGAAGAACGACTTAAGAAGAAAGAACGCAAACTTAAGAAAAAGGCTAAGCTTGAAAAGGATTGTTTGACTGAAAAGATGAATTGCTTCGAGCATGACAATGATCATTGGCGCACTGCTCCATTGTGGAATGCAGGACCATTCTGTTTTTGCATGAATGCTAACAATAATACGTATTCCTGTATACGTACTATTAACGTAACGCATAATTTCCTTTATTGTGAATTTACTACAGGTTTAGTGACTTTTTACAATTTAAGAGTCGGTGAGTATAGAAGATAAGTTTTTAATATAAAAATCGAAAATATCTTTATTATATTATGTTTTTATAGATCCGTTTGAACAATGGAATAGAATATCGATGTTGACACCGTCAGATAGATCTTATCTTCACGATCAATTGGAACATTTGAAAGGTTGTAAAGGAACGCGCGATTGTACCGTAGGAAGCGCCAGAGAGACAATGCCTCAAGTTCAACAACATCAAAAATATATATCTAAGAGAAAGTATAGTAATACATTTGGTATGTAACAGCATTATACATTTCTACTTTATTAAGTATCTCTCTTAGTTTGTTAACAGCGTTGTTACCTCTTTTTATTTCTTTATTTATTTACCTTTTTTTTTATTCCTTTTTTTTTATTTTTTTTTATTTTTTGTTTATTTAGAGGATTTATTTGTGCCATCAGCCTTACAAATTATTCGAGAAAGTGAACTCGGTAGTCCGCCTAATAAAAGACGGAAAAAATTACCAAGGTAAGTTGTATTTGTATTATTTCATTTCCCAATTCAGTGAGAGATATTTTAATATCTTATAGCGTTTGGAACAGGCGAAGTCGAAGTTGGCAAAGTAACTTCAGACATCATGAAGATGCAACGACTTCACGACGTCACAGACATCAGTATTGGTAAATTTATTTTTATTATTTTTATTTTATTTTATTTTATTTTTTTTTATTTCAAATTTTCTTTATAACAGTGTGACAAATTGCCTTAGAAATGTAATTAGTTTCGCAATGCATTTAATAATGTAATTTATTTTGTTATATTAGTAACAAAGATTATGATATTTAATTAAAACCATTTGAAATTCATTCAATTTTTATCATGGCACGCAATGAAATATTAATGATCTACTTTTTCTTGATAAATGTATTAATAATATAAGATACGTACATAGAACTGTTGTAATATTATTTGCAAAATTATTCATGCTACATAAAAAAAAAAAGAAAAGAAAAACATCTACTTTTTAGAAATCCATTTTTTTTTATATTTGAATACCGTTGAAGTCAATTTAATAAAATGAACTACTCATTTATATTAAAAATTCTTAAAGAAAAAGTAATAATCAGCTTTTATAAACAGTTCTATGCTTTCTCTAACACAGTTCTAAATAATAAAAATGGCTATTCAAAAGGAGCTAGATACTCTTATATGGTTTCTCTGAAATTTTATTACATTGAAAGTAATATATGCTCTTAATAATGCACTGCCAATTTTTCTTAATACAATCATTTTTTATTAATATTTTTAAATGAATATTTAGAAAGAGGATATGTATAAGATTAGATCACTGCAGCACAGCTGTTATACTATCCTAAGAGACTGTGTACATTTATTGATATATATAAGCAAGAAATTTTTTGTACAACTAGCTTCACAGAAACGGCTTTCTTACTTCAATTATATGAAATCAACATTTACGTTTAATAAGTAGAAATAAATTATATTGTTTATATACTCTAAACTTCATTCTGTTAAAAATGATATTACTACAATGGATGAATGTTTAATAAAAAGTTAGGATACTGATATGTACTAAGAAAAAAAAAAAAAAAAAAAGAAAAAAGAAAAAATACATAAGAAAAAATTAGCATTAGAAATACATGTATTATATATCATTTCTATAATAAGTTTTATTATATTTATTTTTTCATATTATAAAAATTCTACTAATTTTTCTTACATAAATATATATCGCTATAACTTTTCATTTGATGGGGACAATACTAAAGATTAGTTTCTTTATTGTTATTATAATAGATTCAGATTTTTATGAGGACAATGTATTCTACTGTTATTATTAAAAAATCGTTTAAGAATATCAAAAGTCTAGTTAAAGGACTAAGTTGACATATAGAGCAAAAGAGTTTATTATCATAATTCATCCAGTGCTTATTCTATCTTTATTTCATAATGCATTACAGATATCATTTAGCTTTCAGGCTTGCACCTGTGCATATGTAGATAATAAATAAATAACTTATTTATATTTTTAATTGATCTTATGACATTGTAAAGCTTGTAAAAAGATAATTCAAAAAAAAAAAAAAAATAGAAAATTTTTTGAATTATTTTTATGTATCTAATTCTGTAATAAAGTATTACTTTTTAGACACAACTGTCCTTGCCATAAAATAATTATTTAAATAAAAGTCATTTCTCATTTGCCAATGATATATAGTTGTTTTATTTAATTAATAAAATAATGATATGAATATAAATAATAAAGCAATACCTTTCTATTATAATTAAAATAAACGATATAAATAAACATATATATAACGAATAAATTACGTACATTAAAAATTAAAAATCAAGCGCATCATCAAAATCTTCATAAGTTTCAAATATATTTTGACTTTCTTTTGTATTATTTGTTATAGGTTTAATTTCGGTCTTACTATTAACATTAGAAGTAGATTCCGAACTTACAAGTTTAAAATCTTCTTTTATGCTACTTACATAATCATCCACTTCACTTTCATAGATAAGATCATCGCTGAAATGATCTCTACAATTTTCATAATCATTGTCTATAGTCCGTTCTTTATAATCACATTCTTTATCGGATACATGCATACAATCATCCAATATTTCGGAATGATTAGACCCGTTATTAGAAACTTGTCGATCGGATAATTCTTGTTTCTCGTAAGATACGTAATTGCTATTATCAGTATTGAAATGAGTTGTTTGCGACGATTCAAAACCTTTTAACTTTTGAGAGTTTAATTCCTGTACATGCAAACGACAATCCTTTCCTGATCCTTGAAAATAAACCTAGATACGATAGTTCTCTTTTATACTGTGATATAATACACCTATATAAATTAATGAAATTAAAAAAAAAAAAAAAAAAAAATATAGCATACTCGCCGGATAGATTGCTTTTCATTACAAACTTTGCACTGCCATTTCTTCGCTTTTTTAACAATATGAACCTATGCGAATTTATAAAACGAATACGCATGTTGTGATCATAATGAATATATTAAGTAATGATATAAAAAACAAAAAGATTAACTTACTTGAAACATTTGACAGGAATAACAGCATAATATATTCATTTCCTGCGACATGTTTAATTTTCGATAAATATTCAAGCTCTTTCTGTTGTTCTTATATCCTGTTCTTGATATAACCTTGAAATATCTTTTATGTTGTTGATCACTTCAATGATTATTATTTTTATTGTAAATCTAATTCGCAATATTACTTGACACAATATTACTACGAAATATATCCCACGTTTTTATTTAATGTAAAATAATATTAAAATTTAAAGAATCGTACAGTTTTAGTTTGCCGCCATTCTCCCGAAATACTACTTGGCGCCAAATTTCTTCATGTAGATGGCTCTTCGTAACAACGTAATTATTTTACCAATAACATGAGTGAAAGAGAAAGGAATTATTGCGTTCTGTTATTGCTGTAATTCTGTTATGTTACAATAACGGATATTTACGTAAATAACTAAATAAAAGAAGAATAAATTTATCGGAATATTCGCTATGATTAATCAGGTTTTAATCATTGATTCTTACCTTGTATAAAAAATTTTTTCTATAAATATTTTTGTTACAGATTCTAAATGGAAAATTTATTTCTTTTATAAGACAAGAAAACGGATTATTAAAAAGATCTTTATTTTATTGGCTGACCATAATTTTTAATAGGTATCTTAATATATAAATCATTTTTTTAATTCATGCTTATAACAATTAATGTATCTTTAACTTGTAACTTGTTCCTATTTTTTGAAAATATTGACTTTCATATCAATAATTAAATTATTTTCAGTTATTTATAATAGTTGAATTATTTACTTATCTTGTTATTCGTATCCTACAAACTGAATTTTGTACTTCAAGTGTCGATAAAAAAAGAATCGAAGAGGTTGGTCCTGATCAAGCTTGTGCTGAATGGCTCTTAAGAAATGGAGCTTATGTAAAATGGAAAAATTCTTCAGAGTATTTGAAAGATTATAATATTTTGATCAAACAAACAGGAACAAATTATATACAAAGCATTGAAGCTGAAAATGCAGGCATAACGTATGTAGGATTTCCATATTTTGGTTAGTACGACTAGTTAACATTTGTCTAGAAAAAAAGAGAAATAAATCGTTCGTCTAACTTAATTGAAAAATATGTATTTAGATGGTTGTAAATATATAGAGGAGGTTAAACTTATTCGTTGTCCATACATTTGCAATAGAGCAATGTCTTCCTTATCGTATTTAAAGGAATCTCTAACGCATCTAGAAGTTATAGAATGTGCAAGCGTAACTGATGAAGGATTGTATAAGTTGAAAAAACTTCAGTACGTATAAATGTTTGAAACTTAAGAAAAATTTAATACCTTATGGTTAGTTATGCTAAATTTGTTTCTTACTTCATACTTGTAGAAAATTGAAAATATTGAAACTTGAAGGAATGCCATATTTAAAAAATCCGGATGATGTCAGGAAACAATTAATGGAGTCTTTACCAAATGCTAAGATCGAATTGAAATGAAATATTTATCAATAAAATTATGATTTTATTACTATTTATTTATTAGTAACACACGAATAAATCGAATATAAAAAATTCAAAGAAATGAGATTTAAGACTGTTCATCATACCTGGTATATAATTACATATATCTGGATTTACATCAACAATGAATCTAAATGTAATTCTTAATCAATTTTGCCAAACAAGGTCTAATTTTGAAGATAAAGCTTTAAACTAGAAGGTGGCATTTTCGAATTTTTCCTACAGGAAAAATCGTAGAAAAAGAAATACTGTTGGGAGTTTTATTTTATAGAGTAGAAACGAATTAACGTTTTAATTTTTATAAAAATAATATATAAATAATATATACTATATAAGTTCGAGCTATGGGAGGTTTAAATAAATGTATTATTGTTTAAATATTAGTTGATTATATTCTACGCACGTTTCAAATTGTATAAACAATTTAAAAATAATCGAAATTATTTAAGCTTACCCATTATTAGGAAAGATAGCTGCTTCGATGTTTACTCGACGGAGTGTGAGAGAAAACTGTTCGATAACAGTCAAAGTCAAGGAAAAGTTTATGTTTGTTAACGTAAACAGATTTACGACCGTGGGTTTAAATTTTAACTCTATTGAAATATTAATTTAATTCTATTTACAATTTAAAATCAGTATTGAAGCTTCTTCTTTCTAGCCACAAAGTGCGAGGGGCGCCACTGTAGAATAATTTGTTTTTCACGAAAAGTGTGGAAACAAATATTTACAACAGCGAGTTTAAATATAATTCGTGAAGGATTGTAATGAAAAAGATATCATTATAAAAATGAAAGTTTAAGCGAGGACATGGCTTTTTCGAATTTTTTAAAAAGCTTTATTTTTAAACATAAACCATTGTCAAAGAAAGATAATTATTTAACACGATTGTTTTCAAAGAATATAAAGCTTTTTGAAAAATTCGAGAAGACGATATATTCCCTTAAATCTTCATCTTTAAAATGAGATCTTGTTTATCAAAATCGATCGAAAATGACGTCTGTATTTATTGTTGATATATATCGTTATAAAAGCAAGGTTAATGAACAATTTAAAAATATATTTCATATGGGCGCCGCATACGTCGCCATGTTTGATTTCTTTTAATGAAATGTTAATAGACATAGATCATTCGTTAATTTTATCTTGTTTTTAATAATTATGTTTATAACGTAATAAAGACAGATTTAATATGTGATATATTATTTCAATTAATAATAAAAGGAAGAATTTTATTTACGTTCGCAATATGTGATTGACAGCAGATAGTAATAATTGTTATAATTTATATAATTGGCACATATAATATTAATAAAATAATGGCAGAAAAAGGTGCACATTTAACTGGAACAACGTGTACAAAACCTTCCATCTTCGAAATTATTGCACAAGAATCTCTTGCATATACACTTGAACCTGCTTTTAAAAAGATTTTATCAGTATGTATATCAGGTTAATTAATAATTTTCTATATGATTTTATATTTTATTATTGCTATAGTTTAATATTAAAAATGAAAATGTTTTAGTTTGTTATATCCTTTAATCCTGAAAGATATGGGCATTTACTTGAATGGTCTGACGAGGGATATTTGATTTTTAATACATTCCTTCAACGATATTATTTCAGCAAATATTGTAAATATATTTACATATTTATTTTGTTTAGAACAAATATCTTATGAAATCATTCTTTATTTTTTTATATTAACTGTATTTATATTTTAGCCGCATCATTTTCTGAAACATTTTATGGGTTAAAACGTATTTCACTAATAGATAAAAAGTTTCATGATCAATTATCAACAAAACAGAAATATCTTTCTTTGATGTTTCTTGTTTTATTACCATATTTTAAAGAAAAATTGTCTAAACTTAGTTATCGATATAAACTTCAAGAAGCTGACAATTATATACCTAAATCAGTAAGTAAAAATATTATTACAATTAATCAATAATATAATATGAATTATAAAATTGTATCATTGTTATAGAAGTGGGAGAGATTTTTCAAAAAATGTGTTATTAAAGGTCATAATATTTACTTCACGTTATATGAGTCTATAACATTATGTAATTATATACTTTACGTATCTGGGAGATCAATGTATGCGACGCCGTTATTAAGGTTTCTTGGTATTGTACTTACTTATTCAGAAACAAGGAATATTGTTCCTATTACCGAATTGTTGCACAAAGTTAGAAGCAGTTCTTTCACTCTTAGCGATGGTTTAGATATAATTCAAACGACAGTTGCTAGATCTTTCGAAATTGGAGCATTCTTTCTACAGTTCTTATCTTGGTGGACCCAAGAGAATTATTTTACCGATATAATGGCACTTCCAGCTCCATCAGCTCCAAAGGTAAGAAATATAAAATTAATAAAATATCCTTAGAGGATTTAGTGTGTATTTCATAAGAAGCTTAATGATTTAATTTTTATTATAAGGTTAGACATTCAGCGGTAAAATATAAAGGACTATGTCCACTTTGTATGAAAGTGCCACATATACGTACAGTACTTATGGTATCAGGGTATGTATATTTAAACATCATTACATCTTTTGTATCGCATTGCAATTATTATTATTTGTAGGTATATATTTTGTTATCAATGTATTTTGTCCGAAGTGCGGAATAAGAAACGTTGTCCAGTAACAAATTATCCAGCAAATGAAAACGATTTAATACGTTTATATATATGATTTAATACGTTTATATGTAAATGAAATACGAAACAATGTAAATATTGAAACATTAAAAAGGCAAGTATATTTTTGAATAAAATTTTTATTTATGTTTATTAAACAATATTTATTTACGTGTTAGTAATATGATAGTCATATCATATTTATAATGTTAACTATTTTGACGGCGGAATAATTTTTTTCAAAGCTTCTAAGGTATATTTTATTATATTTCATACTTTTAATATTGCTCTTAATGTCATAATATAAGAAAATGTTTTATATATTACCTATACCATATAATAAGCAAGAATGAATCAATAATATAACATAAAATTTTATAAAAAAGATAAGTTAAATGTATTTACCAATCCACAAAATTTGAGAGACAAGGCAGGTACAATACCGCTTATTGAGATTGTGATAGGTTTTTGACATCTTTGTATGATAAAAAGTATATTTTTGCGCATTGTCGAAGATTCTAGCCACGAGGATACGGTAATTAATGAAGTTAAATTAGAAGCCTGAAAGAATGATCATCAGTATTTAACAGGCTAATATAATACATCTTGTTTAAAATATACTTTACAATATCAGTTACTGCTTGAGCCACACAACTACATACAAGAAGTCGGGTAAAAGATAATATTGTTACTGCAGCAAACTGTGTTATATTTAGGAAGGGTATATTCTAAAAGAAAGATAATTATATGAAATATTACGAAAAAAATTTCTATGAAATACTCACATTTAACAACAGTAAACTACATGTAATCAAATATATGCAAGCTGCAATAATGGATTTAACAACAATGGGTGTAACAGTATGCTCTATTATCGTGACATATCTATTAACAGAAATACATAATATATTAACTTTAATAATTTCAATTCACAACAATTAAAAAATTACTATTTATTATTCTAATTAATACCTGATGGTATCTTGATGTTCCATCACAAAATTTTTAAGTTCATCATTGCTAGTAATATTTTGCAATTTTATCCCAAGTATAATAAATTTAAAAGAGGCATAGCTTAACATTGCAATTACCATTATGTCAACACTAATAGCACAAAATGCCTGCATAACAGTATAAGTATTTAATACATATATAACATATATTGCCCAACTCTTTTCCATTAGAAATGGATATATTGTATTAAGTGGTATATCTCTGTTGTGTAATACTGATGGAGCAAAGACAAAAATTGAACCACCACTAACAAAGACAGTGAACATAAATACTAAGAAAACGCTTGTATTTTTTAGATTATTTCTTCTTAGAGTCAATTCTTGAGAGGTTGCTTTGAACGAAAATTGCTTCATATCATCTATAAGTATCTATAAGAAATTTCATTATATTTGTGTTTTATAACGATATATTTGAATATTCTAGAAGTTATTGTAAAAATTCGCAACCTTGAAATTTGACTTTTGCAATGTGCAGTAACATAAATTGAAAAATGATTCACATATATATACGAATTCTACTATTGATTTCATCGTATTTACGATATCTTGACGATAATGATAAATACCCGTCAATAACGCTAATATCGATGTTATACCATTAAGAGCATAACTGCACCATAAAATACCGTAGAAAATTTTTTTTAAAATATTAGCGTCAGATTCCAATGGCCACGTCGCGGTGGTTACGTTTAACCACTGTAAAAATTTAATTATATTATCGTGATCGGCTAAAAAATTCATTTCGAGCTTGTTATTATATTTTTGTATCTTTTTCCTTCTCACTTTATACGAAATTTATTAATTAAAAGTAATTAAAAGTTATTTATTATTTCCGATTAAATTTTTACACAACTTAAACGCTTACGTTTTACTTGATTCAGTAAACTTATTTAAACTCGAATATCATTGCAGACTGAATCTACAACTAAGGTGTTGGAAAGAGTATTGAAAATGAATTATCGTTAATTATTACGAAGATCATTTTTAAAATATTAATTCAGTCGTCATAAGAAATGCAATTATTACTACTCGTTATCGTTACTTAGATGTAACGAATTCATACTTAACGAGATCTCGTAATTACGTTTCCATTTATCTAATATTCACTGTATTATCACATGGTTTAACTTTTCAAGCCTTAGTAGATCTGATATGTCTATGTATATTTACATATTACACAACGTTTTTTAAAAAAACAATGTTTGATAATTTTCAATATGAAAAGCGGGAAGAGTTCCATGACGAATTCGACATTTTGAAATTGCCGCCATACATGAAATTAGAAAATTTAATTATTTTTTGTTTGTTTTAGATATTCAATGTTAATTTAAATTAATGAATCGTTTAAAGAGCGAATCTTACTAATCATTGAAATATTACATTTTAGGAGAAAAAATGCAGAGATACGTTAGAAAATAAATTGACATTTAGCTTTGAGCGAGAAGTTCAATAATTGCGCGCTTGATGGCACTGTCGTCGATCGTTGTTAGCGCCACCAAGTTGATTTCTAATCTATTTGCTTTTTCCACGTCTGTGTGTGTTCATTTCCTAATGCCGCCGGTTCAAAGAGTCAAAACAAACCCGTGTGACTATTCGCAACAGTATTTTTATTTTACGTAGCAGTTTTACTATCCGTTCGAGATGAGTCGAAGGAAAAGAGCTAAGGTATGTTTTTAATTAATTAAATTTCATCCCTTTATCGTTATTCCAGTAGTTTATGTTATAACTACTTTACTTTAATGGAATCATACTTAAAACTCTTCAAAAAGTTAAAGATTTTATTTATCCTATCATTTTTTTTGTCATAAGATTAATTCGAATAATCTCATTTTATTATTACACATAGAATTTGTGCAGTACAGAAGCATTTTGTTCGCTTAACACTTTGAATAATTAAGTGAGGTTATGTTTTGATTACAGATGCTGTTGAAATATTTGTGGCATCTTATTTTATATAATTACATCCTTTTTTCTCGATGAATTGTCATTATTTCTATATACTTGAGCCGATTAAAGTCATTTAACAATGTTATCATTCATAGTATTCTTCTGTTATTTGACTTATAGTGTAAGACTTATAATTATACCTATAAACATTTATTTCTATTTGTTTAAATCGTAGAAATATCATAGAATTTTGTAATAACAGTTGAATATATACGTGTGTATATACTATAGGTAGAGTATAGAGAGATGGAAGAAAAATATAATCAATTAGAAGATGAAAATGCTTCGGATACTTCAGAAAAATCCAAAACTGGTCTTGTTACGCCAGAGAAGAAGATCATCAGTGATATAAAAAAAGAATCCGATCCAGTGTTATCCGTGCCAGCATCGTCTGCACCAAAAGTCGAAGTAAAAGAAGAAGAGGATCAGGATAGCGATCACGAAGATCCGCATGGTAGATACAAACATTTTTAAAAAGTAATCTTTTTTAATGAAAGCCTCTCATTATTTCTTTAATTATTTCAGTAAAAGAATTATTGAATGGCTTGGAAGGCGCAGCTTTCCAGAGCCGTCTTCCATTTGATAAATTAACGTCTACCGAAGCAGCATGTTTCCCTGATGTATCTGGAGGACCACCTCAAACGCAAAAAGTATTTCTACATATTAGAAACAGGCTTGTAAGTTCTGCTTATAAAGATATCAATAATTCGACATTGTTTGTTATTTACTTATTAATTTATTGCAATAACTCGATCATCATTTTTCAGTTGCAATTATGGCTTGAAAATCCAAAGCAACAATTAATAGTTGAAAATGCCTTACCGGCCATAGAACCGCCTTATAACAGTGATACTTTACTCGCTCGTCGAATTCATTCCTTTTTAGAACGTTACGGTTTTATTAATTTTGGTGTTTTTAAACGTTTAAAGGTATGTTGTGGAAGAGAAAAATATATATTCTAAAAGCACATTATTATTCAGCATACATTTTTTTTTTTATGTTGCAGCCATTACCTACTAAGAAACTAGGTAAAGTTATAGTGATAGGTGCAGGAATAGCAGGTCTAGCTGCAGCTCAACAAATGCAACAATTTGGCTTAGAAGTAATCGTATTAGAAGCAAGAGTATGTTCTAATTTCTTTTCTCGATATATACAAATATGTGCGAAAATCATTGAAAGTAAAAAGGTCCTTTATATTCTTTATTTTAGGATCGCGTAGGTGGAAGAATCGCAACGTTTCGTAAATCGTCTTATATCGCTGATTTGGGAGCTATGGTAGTTACAGGTTTAGGAGGTAATCCAGTAACGACTCTTAGCAAACAAATCAATATGGAGCTTCATAAAATACGACAAAAGTGTCCTTTGTACGAAAGTGACGGTCAAACGGTACGCATTCTGAATAATACGCAATTATATTTCTATCAATTCATCAATGTATATTTGTTTCAAACAGGTTCCAAAAGACAAAGATGAGATGGTTGAACGAGAGTTTAATAGATTATTAGAAGCTACGTCTTATTTGTCGCATCAATTAGATTTTAATTACGTAGGCAACGCTGGATCAGGAGGGCAAGGTGCCAATACACGGCCGGTATCATTAGGTCAAGCATTAGAATGGGTGATACGTTTGCAGGAACAAGGCGTTAAACAAAGACAAGTTGCGCATTTACGTTCGGTTCTTTCTTTACAAGGAAGATTAATTACCAATCAGCATAGGGTGAGCATTGCATCAAATATATTTCATCTTTGTGATATAGTACCAAGACATATCTGAATAATGTAACTTTTGTTTCAGATGATACAGATTATGGGTCGTTTAACAGAATTAAATAAGCAATACAAAGAAATGTCTGAGAGTAAAGTACAAACAAGAGACATCACGCAAGAATTCGTTTGGCGTTCGAAATTACGCGATCTTCACAATGCATGCAAAGTAGGTATTTTATAAAATATCTTACATTTTTAATACAATGATATATAACGATAAAACGAAATACAACAGTATACATTTATCGTTTAACCTTCTCTAATAGGAATGGGATCAATTAGCGGAACAACAAAAAGAGATCGAAGCGAAATTACAAGAGTTAGAAGCATCTCCGCCGAGGTACGTAACGTATCTAACAAAGACGAATAACGATAAATCTCATCGTCTACGTACTTGACAAATTTATTTATATACATACATAACCGATTACAGCGACGTGTACTTGTCGTCGAAGGATCGTCAAATCTTGGATTGGCACTTCGCAAACTTGGAATTCGCGAATGCAACGTCCCTGTCGAATTTGAGCTTGAAACATTGGGACCAGGACGACGATTTCGAGTTCACTGGAAGTCATCTGACCGGTGAGTCGATGCATTCAATAATTCATATTAATATTATACGTTCGAAAAATGTTGTCGATGGAAGAGAGAAAAGGGGGGGAGGGGAGGACGAGGACGAAGACGAGATCTTTTCTCTTTTGATCTTTCTCCGAAAGGAAGATTCATTATTTCTTTTCCTTTTTTATTTTTTTTTCTCTCTCCCCCTTTTGCCTCGTGCCCTGAAAAGAATCGACAGTTAATTATCCATATAGCATGGTTAACGACGTCTATTAGAAGTTAATCGAGAACGGCGATTCCGCGTATCGAGATTGGTGTATATGCAGTGTTGGCGGAAGATTCGTGTACGCTGTAAAAGATGCACGCAGGATCGTCGGGCAAGTGTACGTACCCTCCTATCGGTAGTCTCGAGAAGCCGGTGAACCACGAAGGAGAGATGGTGTAGATAATGCGTGAATTATTCGCGGGTTGCATCCCCTTTAGAGGTATCCGATACTTTCTTTCCCTTCGCCTTCGTAGCTCGTTGACTTTATCAAGCTTATTGAAAGCCGATAGCATGAGATCCCGTGTAGATAGTCGGCCTATCCTACCACCGATCGAGTACACTTACTTCTCTCTCTCTCTCTTTCTCTCTCTTTCTTTCTTTCTTTCTCTCTCATTATAAGAATACCGTACCGCGATTTTGTACTTCTTAACGCTGATTGGCTTTTACCAATGTTGCCACAAAAAGCATGCCGCCGCAGCTAAGAAGTACTTTCGACAAATTCCACCAACGCTCCCTCGAATCGGTCATGCGAGATTCGATCTTTCTTTATAACTGTATATCGTATATTAAATTTATTAAATAGATGATGATTAAGAAGAAGCGTTGTTCTAATCATCGGAGAAGTAGATAGATAGATAGATAGATAGATAGATAGATGCATAGATATATATGTATCAAACGAGATAGAGAAACCGAGAAGATAAAGATGATGAATTTAAACGTGAATTTAATCTCGAAATTATTCGAACAATGGCGACGAGTTGAACTTTCTATCGAGATGGGAGACTATTCTCTTCTATTTTTGTCCTTCTCTCTCTCTCTCTCTTACTTTGGAGGAGAAGGACACGGTCGAATGCATCTCAAGTGTTCTCTTGAATCTTCGGAGCATATTATTCGGCTACCACAGCTGAAACAAGAGACGCACGCGGTCTCGTTCTTTATAAAAAAAAAGAAAAAGAAAAAAAAAAAAAAGAAACTAAAAGACATAAAAAAGAAATAAGACATATAATATGGGGAAGCGAAGTCAGATCGAAATTAAAGCGATAGTTATGGGTCCATGACTGAGTGACGTGCATCGATGATCCTGATTGTCTTATCGCCGTCGTCATCATCATCATCATCATCATCATCATCATCGTCGTCGTCGCGTATGCTTCTTCTATCTCTCTCATTCTATTTTTCTATCGCGATTAATGAGATGTAAACAATTTAACGGTAAATTAAGCACGACAATGGTTTCTCCTTTAGGACGAAGAAGGAGAAGAAAGAAAGAAAGAAAGAAAGAAAGAAAGATAGATAGAAAGAAAAAAGGAAAGAAACTTGGCCTTTTCTAACTAAAACTTTTTCTTTTTTTTTCATCTTCCTCTTCTTCTTCTTCTTGGTCCATCGATGGATTCTTCCCTTATATATATAATCGTCGATGGATGCGCTTTACGGACCATCGATTCCATCCTTCCTCGATCCCTCGAACGAAGTTGACCCGTCGCGTGCTCGATCTTTTTGGATCACGCCGAAAAAATTCGTACGTAGTTAAAGCAGAAGCAATGTATTCTCTCTCTTTCTCTCTCGGACTCCTTTTTTCTCTTTTGTCCCTTCTATCTCTCTCTCTCTCTCTCTCTCTCTCTCTCTCTCTCTCTCTCTCTCTTTCTCTTCTCCTTTCTTCCTCTTTGCCCCCATCGTAACGACGCTCGACTGCTTATCGGACGTTGCAGTCGATACGTCGGAGACTCCTCCTTTGCCTTTTACTTTCGTCGTACGTAATTGGAGTACAGAATCCAGTTTCGCGGTAGGGGTATAGTCGTTAACGAAGTTTACGGACGTATTTCAGAGAGAAAGAGAAAGACAGACAGACAGACGGACAAACAGAGAGAGAAAGAGAGAGAGAGAGAGAGAGAGAGAGAGAGAGAGAGAGGTGTAAACATATCCCAGCTTCTCTTGGTAGTATCCATCGGTTCTTCTTCTTTCTCTTCGTTCTTCCTCCACCTTCGTTTCTTTCTTTCTTCAACAAATTATCGAGAGATTACCGATCGACTCTCGGACGGTATTCTCGAAGGACTCTTCGAAATTCCTCGACGGTATTTCATTGACAGAACGTAGACACGACCCATCGATATTTTTCTCTCTCTTTCTTTCTCTCTTTTTCTCTCTCCAGTCTACCTCTCTCTCTCTCTCTCTCTCTCTCTCTCTCTCTCTCCTCTTTACTTCACTTCACTCCACTTCCATTCCACTCTTTTTCTCTACTCTTCTCTTCTCTTCTCTTCTCTTCTCTTCTCTTCTCTTCTCTTCTTTTCTCTTTTCTCGCTTTCTTTTCTTCAGATTTTGTGTATCCATTGGAACATCCGTATGCGTAAACATGGTACACGAGTGTTGTACGACGGCCGACAGGACCGACCACGGAGCCATTTACGAGCTATCGAAAGAAGTAACCCTCTCCTCCTACCCTTCTCTTCTTCTTCTTCTTCTTCTTTTTTTTTATTCTACATTTTCTTTTTCTTCTTATCCCTTTTCTTCTTCTTCTTCTTCTTCTTTTTTTTATTCTACATTTTCTTTTTCTTCTTATCCCTTTTCTTCTTGTTCTTCTTCTTCTTCTATAAACGTTCGTTGACTCCGAATCGTCGCATTCCATTCGATCGGTCCTGTTGTGTTTGTTACCTAAAATTATATTGTCGTAAAGTTGAGCTCGCATGGACACCTCAACGCCTCCTCGATCGTGGAAGATCTTCTCTTCTCTTCTTTCAATGAAATAAAAAGAAACAAAAACTGGACAAGTTAGATATATATATTATATACACACACATACATACATACATACATACATACATATACATGTACCTACGTTTATGCATACATACATGTATATGTGTGTCTGTGTGTGGACGAGGCAGACGAACAACATTGAGGTTTTGATTCGAGTTCGAAAATCGTGAATTTCATCGGAGGAAGACTCGGCACGCTTCGAAACTGAGGGATCGATCGGACGCCTCGCTAAATTGAATTTTATACGAAAAAATTAATCTGTTAGATACGACGTGCGAAGAGAGAGAGAGAGAGAGAGAGAGAGAGAGAGAGAGAGAGAGAGAGAGAGAGAGAGAAAGAGAGAAAGAAAGAAAGACAGAGAGAATGAGTGAGTGAGTGAGTGAGAAGATCTTGGAACCGTGGAGAACCGGTTCCAAAAAGCGACGCGCTTCTCGCGGTGGACGCATATCGGTCGAATGTTATCTTGGAAACGACTGGCCATTTCTTCACTGCACGATTAGCTCCTCCAGGTGAGGAGAAAAGGAAGTATAGTTCTTTTTTTAGAGGAGGGGAGGGACTGAGAATGAGAAGGGAGAGAAAATGCGCTAATAACGCGTCGTCGTTAATTAAGAAGAAAGAGAGAAAACTATTTTCTCTCTCTCTCTCTCTCTCTCTCTCTCTCTCTCGCCGTCTCCTTTTCTTTTCTTTCTTCTTCTCCTTTAGTCAACCTGTTGATCGAACGAAAGAAAGAAAAATGAACAATATATAATAACGAGTATCGAAAATCAATTTGCATAAAAAAAAGAAAGAAAAGAAAAGAAAAGAAAAGAAAAAAAAAACAAAAAGAACTTTTGCCACAGTTTACATCTCCTCGCGCGTCCTTGTCTCTCTTCTTTATCCTTTTCTTCTGTTTCTTTTTCTTTCCTTTTCGTTTCTCTTCTTTTTCTTTTCTTTTCCGTTTTAAAGAGAATTGAAAGGGCAGCTTCGTTTGCTTTCTACTATGCCCTTCGGTCGAGATCGAAGAGGACGAGAGAAGCAGCAAGCATATCGAGGCCTCTTCTTTCCTCAGGACGTAAACGTAGGCAGCTTTAACGTTAGTTGAACGCCGAAAGAAGAGAGTGCGTGAGAGAGAAAGATAGAGAGAAAGAGAAAGAGAGAAAGAAAGAAAGATAGAGAGAAAGAGAGAGAGAAAGAGAGAGAGAGAGAGTGAGTGTGCGAGAATGAGAGAGAAAGAGAGAGGAAGGAGGAGAGGGAGGAAGGGAAGGAGTGAAGAATTGGAGGATGAGGAGGAGGGCCGAGTGGTAATTTACGAGGTATCGAAGACCTTGTACACTCCTACCCGCCAACGAGCCGGCCTCGCCCCGCGGAATCCAGTCTTGCTTGGCCTTAACGCACCGATACCTTTCCCATGACCACTTTCGGCGTATACGTGAGTACACTTATACACGTACAAGATGATTCTCTACGCATGTATACAAAAACATGTGCGTGTATGTGTGTACGTATATCTATAGACGTACACATATGCATATATATATATATATATATATATATATATATATATATGTTACATACATAGACGAAGACGATTCCACCTTTACCATTTACAGTGTGTGCCCCCTCGTGTCGGCAACGCGGTAGGGTACCTTGTCGATAGTCTATCTGGGGTACAGTCCTTCTCATCACGATCCACCACGTGATTTCGCTTCTTAACGTCGCTTCTCGCGCGCGCCGAGTGTCAACAAGTAGATTTCTTGCCGCGTGACCAACCAGAGAGACAGAGAGAGAGAGAGAGAGAGAGAGAGAGAGAGAGAGAGAGAGAGAGAGAGAGAATGAGATCGTGTGTGGCTATTTTAAATTCATTTACTTCTTTCTTTTTTTTTTTTCTTCTTCGTTTTTTATTTCATAGAGAGAAGGAAAGTTCGAGTTTGGTGATTAATAAGTAAAAGAGAAAATAAAAAAGAACTTGTTTCTTGAGTCTTACTTTGTAAGATTTACGTTATTTCTTGCGTATGGATTTTGAAGAGAAAATGGAGAGAGAGAGAGAGAGAGAGAGAGAGAGATTTTTTCTTTTTTTTTTTTTTTTTTTTTCTTCTTATTTTATAATTCAACAGACAAGAATCGTTGGTAGAGTTCTTGTTAAATAACATTAGATTTATGTTAATTTTTCGTACGTCATCCTCTGTTAAATCTTGTCGTCAGGGAGATTGTTAATATTCCTGTTTCGTATTTTCGTGAATTCCTGGATATAGGAATATCCATGGTAGCGATTAGTAACTGAAATTTCTCTCTCTCTCTCTCTCTCTCTCTCTCTCTCTCTCTCTCTCTCTCTCTAACTCTAACTCGTTCCTTTCTAATAGGTGTCTCCTGTGAGAGACTTTACGTGGACTTCGTGACGCTTCATAGCGCTTTCACCTCCGCTTTCCGATCCTATTTCTTCCTTCTCCATCACACAAATTCTCTCTTTCTCTTTCTGTTTCTCTCTTTCCGATTGTTTCGTCCTTGTCCTTTGATCCCAGCTGGCAAAAAAGAGGGAGAGAAATTTTTCCATTCGTTGGTTCACTAGGAAGAGAAAGACAGAGAGAGAGAGAGAGAGAGAGAGAGAGAGAGAGAGAGACCGACTTTTCTCCTTTTACCGTAGATGGAATAATTAAGATATGAAGGTTCGGTACAGAGTGCATACAGAGACCAAGTCATATGGGTTAATAAGTTTTATACGGGTTGCGTCGGTTGTACCTACCTACTATACATATAGAAAAAGAGAAAAATAAGATAAATAAGAAGAAGAGGAAGGATAAGAAAAAGGAGAGAAGGATATGGTCGGGCCGATAACAAAGCTATGCGAAGAAAGAGCAAGAAAGAGCAAGAGAGAGAGAGAGAGAGAAAGAGAGAGTAACTACAAGTCGAGGACGTTGGATATTTTCTGTGCTCTCTCTTTCTCCCTCTCTCTCTCTCTCTCTCTCTCTCTCTCTTTGCATGAGATAAAATAAAGTAAAAAGAGATGAGAAGAGAGAATGAAAGCAAGAAAGAAAGAGAGGAAGGAAGCAAGCAAACAAGAAAGAAAGAAAGAAGGAAGGAAGATCGTGTCCCGTGAGGCACCGCTGGATTTCCTCGGCGGGGCGTTAAAGTCCCGGATAGATGTACTATAACGTCGTGGAAAGTAACTTAGGGGTCATGAAGTTGTCCGGAGAACGAATTATTTCCCTCTGCACTTTGTATAAACCGTGTTGCCAATCTGTCATCGGTTATAGTCCGACCGAGTATGCCAAGCCGCGAATACTTATACGCAGGATCTTGAAAGCACCTCTATCTACGTTTATACGTGCAAGTATCGCATTTATGTATTAGTGTATAAGTAAACTTGTATAAAGAGAGAGATAGATAGATAGATAGAGAGAGAGAAAACGATGCGTCTCTCGACCAGCATCGTAAAGCATTCACTCTGAATTTAACTCCTAATCTGTTATGGGGAAGCTTTTTAATGGCGTTTCGCGCAAAAAGAGAGAGAGAGAGAGAAAGAGTAGAATGAGAGTTTGATCGTAGTACGGATAACTTATGATCTCTTTCTTTCTTGTTCTTTATATCTATTTCTCTCTCTCTCTCTCTCTCTCTCTCTCTCTCTCTCTCTCTCTCTCTCTCTCTCTCTCTCTCTCTCTCCGTTTCGTTCTTTTTCAAAGTTAAAGCTCAACGTTTGTTCAGTGTGCATCGTCATTTCTATCGTGCGAGACAAAAGTTATTTATCCTGGACAATGCAATTGTATTATATTGGTGTAACAGGTGTAAAGAAAAAAACATAAAAATAGAAAAGAAAGAAGAAAAAGAAAAAAGTTTGTTCTACTCTATACTCGATTATCTTATCATTCGTCATTCTTCCAAGCTTCGTTCTTGCGTCTTTTTTTTTCTTTTTCTTTTTCCCATTCATTTTTTTTTTTTTTTGACTATTACTCTTTTTATTTGTCATGGATTTTTGTAAACGTCACATTAATGAAGAGATAATCCATCGATTCATCCGATGGATTTTTTTGATTTTTTAATTTAAAATACATATACTTCATTTTTTCATTTAATTTTATATCTACGTAACTAATCCATAATGTCATAACCAACTAAAATTATTGACGTTCGATACCTCCAGTTCTACGTGCCATTTATCGAAAGCTTTGAACGAGGAAAGTTATGCTTAGAATTGAAGTTCGAATTCGTCGTAGTTATATGTATGAAAGAGAGAGAGAGATAGAGAGATAGAGATAGAGATAGAGATATAGAGAAATAGAGAGATAGAGATAGAGCCTCAGAGTGCTATTTGAAAGCGTGTAATTTGAATTGGTAGTTCGCTAATAACGTATAGGGTTCACTGAGGATTTATACGAATGACTTTGACAGACTTTGACGATTTCAATGATCCTTCATCCATCCTTCTTTTCTATAGATTTACCTATATCTATATGTTTGTATATATTTATATATACATATTTATATACGTATTTTAATCCTTAACATATTTGTTGTTAAAGTCCATAATCGTCGAATGACGAGCACCCTTCGTGTTTTTGGTTAATAAGTTTATGGAATAAACGTGTGTACATAAAAACATATGCGTGCGTATGTGTGTATGTGTGTGTATGTATCTCTTTTTAAAGATGAAATCTTTTCTCTTATCCTCCTGTTCTATCTCACAGTCGATGCATTTTTCAGATTAATGCACGGTAATCTTTCTTAACAATCGTACCACAAGGGGGTGGGAGATGAGAGAGGTGGGGGAGGTGGTCGGTCGGTCGGGAGGGCTTACGTGACGGGGTGACCAAGAATGATTAAACGGGGTCCTCTACGTGACGGTGAGAAGAATGACGCTGACCATTATATGTTAATGCTCGGGCACACGCTATACGACGATTATGCAGCCTTTCAAAGTGTCTCGTCTTCGAACGTTTACCAGAGGAGGTGGAGAACCAGAGGATTGGAGTAGGAGAAAGAAAAAAGAAGACATGTTGGAGTCTTTTTCTGTCTTTTCTCTCTCTCTCTCTCTCTCTCTCTCTCTCTCTCTCTCTCTCTCTTTCTCTTTCTCTCTCTCTCTCTCTCTTTCTCTCTTTCTCTCGTCGTCGTCGTCGTCGTTGCCGCCAATTTTCGTGATTTTGTCCTCCCCTTTTGCCACTTTATACTTTCTCCTTACGGGTCAAATAATTGCCTGGACATTCGTGAGCGATTTGTTAGACTCGTCTTGAGAACTTGACGCCTCATACATCAGCGTCGAACGAGCCTTATGTTTCGTCTCTCGCTCTCTCTTTCTTTCTTTCTCTCTTACTCTTACTCTTGCTTCCGCTCTCCTTTCTTTCTTCTCCTTTCAATCCATTTCAATTTGTTTTATTTTTAAAGAACTCAGTCATTCTCTTCTCTTAACAATTAATTATCGAACATCTATTAACATCATTGACTATTTATTAAATAATATTCTTGACGATTAAATAAACCTATCCAATAGATTTATACCGTAATAGATAGTGGCAGTAAAAAAGAAAGAGAAAAATATATATATATGTATATACATATATACATAATAATCGGACATTTAATATCCGTTTAAGGATATAATCTCGATAAGATTGAAATATCGATTTCGGTAGGTCGACAACAGGTTCTCCTTCGGCAAGTAGTACTTCTCGAGAATTTTAGTCGTAAATACGTTAGGATAGGAAAATAAATGGGTAACATCGTGTCGTAGGGGGACGTGGGGTGGGGGGAGGAGACATAGCAGATGGCTTGGGACCAGGGATCGTCTTCTGAAAAACGTCACCTGGTTGCCAGGCGCCTCCAATCTGCCACCCTGTGTTTGTCGTCGTTAAAATTTACCCTCCCTCTCTTTCTCTCTCTCTCTCTCTCTCTCTCTCTCTCTCTTTTCGTTCTTCTCTTCTCTCTTTTTCTCTCTATGTCGCCGATGGTCATTAAATCGACGATAGAAAAGACTTTCGGACGTATATCATTAACAGTAATTAACGATCGACGAGGGAGAATAAGGTAGCGTATATACCAGCGTAAAACGTGAAACGTTATCCGATGATATACCGATGTTTATCTCGATCATGGATTCGTAAAGAGGGTGGGAAGGAGGGAGGGTTTTGTAAGGCCATAAACCCGGGAGTCCATATTCTCTCTCTCTCGCTCGTTCTCTTTCCTTCTTTCTCTCTTTCGTTCCCAAGCGATGTATATACCCCTTGTTAAAATGCTTTTTGTTAGGAGCTACCTAAATTTATCGGATAATTGCGTACGACCGTAAATTTTCGGCCAATAATCGCGTTTGCATTACTCCTGACCAACTGTTGCCGAGAAATAACTTCCACCAAGGTAGGGACCACCCTCTCTTTTGAAATCATTACTTTTTTCCTTTTGGAGATAGTTTAACCGACTATTATTCTTCTTTCTTCTTGATTTTCTTTGAAAATTATAGAGAGAGAATCGTTGGGTTGACTCATAAAAATCGTCGCGTTTAATTATCCACGAACAATATTACTCTATCATGCTAAGTTTCTCTTATCTATTTTTGTCTTTCTTTCTTTTTTTTTTTTTTTTCTTTTTTTCTATTTGTCCTCAACTATCTCACCTCGCACACGTAATTCGATTTTCAGTCGTGTACCGCAAAACGAGCAAGACTAACGGTCCTGCCTGGTGTCTATAATAAAATGTCTATAAAGAAGGAGCGCCTCGTTGGCTCTGCCGTGTTCCTTTGCTGTTTACGAGGATGGGTATCGAGTAACTTCAGCACCTTTTCTTTTTCGAAGCTTCTTACCTTTCGCCTTTTCTCTACACCTTACCCCTACCCCCATGTCATTTTGTTTCATCGCCACAACCAACATTGCTTTCCTATGAGAGTCGAGCTCTTCTTTCTTCTTCTTTTTCTTCTTCTTTTTCTCCTTTTTTTCTTGTTCGTTTTTTTTTCAGATCGATCGATCGATCGATCGATCGATCGATCATTTTTAAACGAAACGT
>NC_057686.1:16790194-16793449 GCF_014466175.1 Vespula pensylvanica
TCAAGATTTCTTTCTTTCTTTCTTTTCTTTTTTTCTTTCTTTTCTTTATAAGGAATGAATTAAAAGGGAAAATTACGAGACGCGAAAACGGAGCGACAAAGGAAATTGGAAAAATTCATTCGTCGGAACGATAAATTTCTTGAATTCGAAGAAACAATCGTAGAAGGACCTACCCTTTGACAATAAGCAACCCGAGGCGAGGACAAAACGTGCTTTCGCTCGGCACGCTCTCTCCTAGCTCGTACGATTTCGATTCTTATTAGGTGCGATTCTCGAGGATGCTTGCTGCTTTCCCGTTCAATAAAAAGGAACCGAATTGCATAGCGCGAACCTGGTTTGTGTTAGTGAAACGAACAGAAAGAAAGAAAGAAAGAAAGACAGAAAGAAAGAAAGAGAAAGAAGGAGAAAAACGGTGGTGATAAAGAATCATCTCGTGAAAAAGAAGTGCTCTCGATCGTTTTCTCGCGTCTCATAGCTTCAGTCGAACGGAGGATCGGGTAACTTGGATGGTACCCTCTTTACTCCGCAGCCCTTCGAGATCCTCAATTTTCTTATATTCTACCTCATACGTATTCTCTCTCTTTCTTTTTTACCCTTGGAAGGTACACTCGTGTCCAGCCCCGAGAATACCACCGAGTCTCTCCTTTCGAGAGATCGAGCCGAAAGGTAAGAAAAGCAAAGGAGAGGAGAGAGAACCGGTGAGATAAAGACAGATAGAGAGACAGAGAGAGAGAGAGAAAGAGAAAGAGAGAGAGAGAGAGAGAGAGATCTCGGCTGAGATGTAACTGGAGAGCACATTACCTGGTATTAAGTCACCGAGATAACTACCTGCGTGGGAGGCACTGAGCACGAGACACAGCTAACATACGACGAAGAAGACGATGAAGAGGAGGACAATAACGCCGAGGAGACCGACGAGGATGACGTAGACGTTTCGCAGTTTACCCTTCCATTCCCCATCCCTCGAATCCTTCATATACCCCCCTCCCCCCACCCTCAAATCTATTTTTTCCATTTTCTTTTTGCTTCGTCTCTTTGAATATTTTTCATCGCTTTTCGCGTTTTATCCTACGACGAAAGAAAAAGATACAGAAGAGGGACTAAAGGAAAAGGATTTATTAAAAGAAAAGAGTACAACTAAAAAAACGAATTCCTTCTTCGTCTCCTACATCAGTCCCCACTCCCTACCTTCATCTCCCTTTCTCTCACTTACCCTTCTCCTTCGAGTTTATATCTCGGCCGAAGAGATAAGCGAATTACGCTCGAAATTGATGATTAATTAAAAGGCTACGACTCGTTTTAACGTCTCGACTATATGTTATAAATGATAAGGACGAACCGAGCAGGCCACTCCGCGAGATAAAGATTACGATTGCTGTAATAATTGTTATTTCGTATAATTAAGGATTTTTATTATCATCATCGTCTTAATGTGTATATATATATATATATATATATATATATATATATATATATAATTTGTACATTAGTGGAAATTATTGATTTACTTGATTCATTTTTTTTTTTCTTTTTGGAAAAATATTGAAAAGTGAAAAGAAACAGGGTGAGAGAAAGGGGGAGGGGGTGGAAGGAAGAGGAACGAAGAAAAAAGACAGGGATCGAACGTTACGAGAAACGAGCCGTCGATACGTCCGGAGACGTATCGGAATTTGCACGTTTATTGTCGCATTAATAATTCATGGGTGTTGCGCAATTTTTAATCAGTTGCCGTCTGCCATTGATTGATGCTGCCCTTGCGCCCCCACGGGGCTCGAATTTACATACAGAACGAAAAGGAAAAGTATTGACGGCGCGATACGTACACACATTCTCTCTCTCTCTCTCTCTCTCTCTCTCTCTCTCTCCTTCTCTCTCTTTTTCTCTCTTTCTTTCTCTTTCAAACAAGCAGCAAAATCCAATCGGGCATCATAACGCCGCGGCCCGTTTTCTTTCTACCACTGTCAAAGAGTTTCCCCCCACTACTTTTTCGTCCATGTTTTCTCTCACTTTTTTAAAAGAATCTCTCTCTCTCTCTCTCTCTCTCTCTCCTTTTCCTTTCTCATCTCATCTCATCTTTCAAACGATCACGCGAAGAAGCAAACAAATCGGTCGTGGCTCACCAGAGTGAGGCTTTTTATTAAAAAATTTTTATTGCACCTTCTTCGTTTTCCTCTTCTTCGTCTTCGTCGATATCGTCATCGTCGTCATCGTCGTCGTCGTCGTCGTCGTCGTCGTCGTCGTCATCGTCGTCGTACGCGAAAGCAGCATCCATTCGTTCGAAAAACCTGTTTGCTCTTGCCACCACCATATCGCTTCCTTTCACAGGAGATATTGCTTTACAATACTATATTATATTGCACGGTATGTCGAATTTTGCCTGTTTGGATTTAACGAGACTCGCCCGGGGATCGGCGATCCTACGTAGGTATGTACACACATATATAACATTGTGTGTACATACGTTAAAAGCGCGTGCGCGCATGCGTTACGAGTCCTCTCGTTTGAGGAACGACTTTTACCTTCTCCTCTCTCTCCTCCCTCTCTCCTCTCCCCTTCTTTTTCCACTTGTAGGCATTACTCATGCCTCAGGGATGAGTAATTTTGAGGGATGCCGCGCAAATTTTTCTGCGCGATTATTCTTCAACCGATCGCGGGACGTATTTTTGTTTCCAATCTTTTTTTTCTCCTTCTCTGAGACTCTATCTTTCTTTTTCTTTTTCTTTCTTTTTCTTTTTCTTTTTCTTTTCTCGTCGTTTTATAATCTGTTTTTATATGTACAACGTACCGGGACGCTTCCGAAAGATTTTCTTTCAGTATATTGTAAATGAAATTACTCGATAATAATAATATGATAATTGGAATCGAAAAAAAAAAGAAGAAAAGAAGGAGACAAATAAAAAAAAAAAAAAGAAAAGGATGAAGAACGAGAAAAAAAAATAAATCGTAGGATATATTCCGTAGTAAGGCTTATTAATGTTAAGAACTTGTTCGGTCAATTAGCCGGGACCAATCGATTCTTTCCATTCGTTTACACGTAGAAATAAATCGAGAATTCTGACGAGTCTCGGCCAAGCAATCATCCGAAAACCAACCGGGACCGATCCGATTGCTTCCACTTATTTACACTGAAAAGTGACTGGAGGATCGACCGACGAGTTGCACCGAGGCGAAAATTAAAAAACACAAAAAAAATAAAACGAGGGTGAGCGAGAGAGAGAGAGAGAGAGAGAGAGAGAGAGAGAGAGAGAGAGAGAG
>NC_057686.1:16793468-16798468 GCF_014466175.1 Vespula pensylvanica
GGGAAAGAGGGAGGAAGGAAAAAGATCGAAGCATCGATCATCGCTCGAAAGTCATCGGATTCAAATCTGCCAGTGGTTTTTTAAAGAGAGCTCGTTTCGGCGAGCACCGCGGGAGCTGAGGGAAAAGGGTGGGTGGTAGGGGAAGAAGAGAGTGTGTGTATGAGAGAGAGAAAGAGTATATGTGTGTGTGTGTGAGAGAGAGAGAGAGAGAGAGAAAGAGAGAGTGAGAAGGAAGAAGGAACGGCAGTTAATTGTCGGTTAGACTTCTTGCCGGAGCTTTAATTTTTTACCTACCCCTTCCTGAAAGATCGGCGATTCGACGGAACGCACGGTTGGCTTGAAAACTATCCTCTCTTCTCACACACTCGTCGTTTCAGTGCAAGCGGTTCATTATCATTCGTTTATTTGCGGTAGTATCTCACGAGTAAATGCCTCGCGGGTCCCGTCCCTCTCGATTTTTCTTCTCTCATCGACATTTATCGTTTGTCTTTTGCACCCCTTACCACCTATCCTCTCGCAAATATACCTATATATACATACGTGCACGCGTACATACATACATATATATGCGTGTACGTTTACCTACGGTACATAATAATGTTATACATGTATATATATTCTATGTAAATAAATATATATACGTACATACATATATATATATATATAAATATATTATGTAATATATATATATATATTTTTTTTTTTGAACTTTTTTTCACGATATAAATATAAAGCACATGCTTCGTAGGTGTAGACACCAAAGCATTAATCCTGGACAAGAAACCCAGCCAGCCAGCCGTACATTCGTTGTCCATCGTTCTCGCGGTGCTTCGGTTCCCTTTGCAAAAACACGTTGGAATTCTAGCACGGGATCGACAAATCCCCCTCTCCTACTCCCGTTGCCATATCCTCCCTTCTATGTTCTTTCTCTCTCTCTCTCTCTCTCTTTCTCTTCTTCTTTCTATCTTTCTCTTTCTCTCTTTCTCTCTTTTTCTCTCAACGATCCAAATCACCGTTAAAGCGAACGGCTAAGTCCTTAAGTTACTGAGCATAACCGTCTGAACGGCGTGTACGAAGTAAAGTTTATGGCACGATAAATTATTGTTTCGGGATCTCATTGTATGGACGGGCGGGCGGGCGCATACGTACGTACGCATGCATGCATGCATGCATGCATGCACGCACGCATGTTCATTGCTACGATACTTCGCGGAACGATACGGTTCACTATTGGATACCGTTATCGACGGAAGCTGGAATAGCTTGGTTCGATTAGTTTATACGTCGAATAAAAGCTTTTACGTCCAAGCTACGAATAATTTCATATGACAATGCACGTATATATACACTTATGTATATGTAGGTACTATACAAACTTCCCTTCTTTCTTAACGCATGTGTATATGTATATATATATATATATATATATATATATCTTATGTTGGACATACATACCTATATATATATATTTAGGTATATATGTCCAACAACGGTACACACGTGTTCCACGTCATTGAAGTCCGTTGTATTTTCAATGCAGAGTTTTGCATTACACTTGGAATGCACGTCCATGTGACGAGCTTTCATGTCGCTAAGCTTATACGTGTATCTAATATTTCTCTTAAAAGAAGACAACAGAAACGGAATCCGTTCTGTGTGCACACGTTCGTTTCGTTTTGGAATTTTTGACCGTACGACGTAAATATATTTTCTCGATTTAATTTTCGTGAAACATTACTCGACAAGGTACTATTTCATTGTGACAAAATAAAATCTTTTGAAGTTTCTT
The DNA here is from genome assembly GCF_014466175.1 of Vespula pensylvanica. Lineage (NCBI taxonomy): Eukaryota > Metazoa > Arthropoda > Insecta > Hymenoptera > Vespidae > Vespula > Vespula pensylvanica. The sequence continues at coordinate 16,795,258 of NC_057686.1, forward strand.
CCTGAATGATACGTACTTTAATTTCATTTATCAGAACGCGATTATTAGATTTAATTTATTTCGTTGAATAATTTCGTTCAATCAGTTATTACAAGTTTCTGTTCGATGGTATAAATCGTAGTAACGTTAAAGAAATGTTTTTTGATTTATTTTCTTAGTATATATTTGAATAATTTCTTGGTAGTATCGTAAACTATGCTTGCTTGATACTCTCGTTTCAATCGAGTAATCGATACGCCAGTATCGTGAAATTGAATTTTTTCTTGCGACTCTGATGATTAACGTTCTCTATACGTATTTCTCTCTATCTTTCTCTCGAGGTCTCGTTAACGTTCCATGCGGTCCCTTCGGTTAAATCAATGCATATACATATAGATATGTACACACACGTATATATATATATATTTTATATATATATATAATATATATATATAGGAAGGTACAAAGTGTGCGGAAAGCCGTGTCCACGTTCGAAGGGAAGAACAGTAATATAAACCCAACGACGTGCCATCGGTGCTTCGGACATCAAAGGTGATACGTGCCTGCTGCAGCAACTCAATTAATTATCCTAACGATGTATATAGAGCTCTGCATTGCAGCTGCAACTCGTCCTTTCGCTTTAATAACGCTTTTGCTTGAAACACGCGTGGCTCTCTTGGGAGTAACTGAAATCTCGATCATCACTGTTCGAGTTATACCTACTCGATAATAAACTCTTTGCGATAATAGAGAAAATAAGGAGAGAAAAATGAAGAAAAGAATTTCGTTACTTCTCTCTCTCTTTCTCTTTTTCTTTCTTCTTCTTCTTCTTCAAAAAAAAAAAAAAGTGTTTAACATTATACAAGAACGTTTTCAAAGCACGATTACTTTTATTAAAGTCAGCCATCCGTAATTATTTCTACACAATCTCTGTAAGAAACAAGGGTGAAATAAACGAAGAAGAACGATTGGAAGAATGAGAATAGAAACAATTATTCACGGAGATGTCTCTTCTAGCGGTTGTGTATCGTCTTGTTATACGTAGCCGTCTAAAGTCTTCTTCTCGAGTGTGAAAAGAAGAAAGATGGCGAAGACAGTGAAGGAAGATATACTCGAGAATAGAAGGAATTACTAGTAAACAGTGGGACGGTTGGTAGAAGATGTTGAAGAAATATGTAGGTAACCAGACAATGCACAGAAATTAGAATAAAAAATATTTGGAAGGAGGAACCACGTGTATCAAGGTGAAAATATAGAAGAGAGAAGGATATTGAGAATACACGTATATATCTACTCTCTCTCTCTCTCTCTCTTTCTCTCTCTCTCTCTCTTTCTTTCTTTTCATCCACGCGAACGCACACATACTGGCTCGCGACTATGTTCGTTGGAGACGACGAGAGGAACGAGAGAGCGATTCTCTCCTCCTTCTCCTCCTCTCTCTTTCTCTCTCACTCTCACTCTCACTCTCTCTTTTTCTCTGGAGGCTCGAGGCAGGTTCTCAGAAGCTACCGGTGCTTGTGGAATCCGCGTGGAGCTGGATTATACTGCCAAAGGGTATATTTATCGGGCGAGAATGTATGCAGAAGCGCGGACATCGGCACAAAGGGGCCGCCCTTGCGGATTTAGCCTTGACGCAAACTTCGAGGGGGACTCACGGATTGAAACCCGGCCGCATCCAGCCCAGAGAGAACCTCTTGGAGTCTCTTCTCTTTCTACCTATATTCTCTCTCTCTTTCTCTCTCTCTCTCTCTCTCTCTCTCTCTCTCTCTCTCTTTCTTTCATTCGTACTCCTTCGCTTCTGGAGTAATGGATTGCCCAACTTTCCTTCTCGCAAGTATTTTCATCCCTTCTACCCACCCTCTCTTCCTCCTCTTTCCCTTCCTCCCTCCCTCTTTCCTCCTCTTCATCTCTCTTCTTTACGTGAACGTTGGTACCGCTCCATTCGCATGGAAGATCTATGAATCCTCTCTCTTTCATATTGGATTATCGAATCCGTTTGCCTGTTGCAAAGGTGCCCCGACAAGCACACGCGACGAATTAATATTTCGATGACTCTCTCTCTCTCTCTCTCTCTCTCTTTCTTTTTCTTTTTCTTTTTCTTTTTCTTTCTCAAAATTCTCACGTGAATATCTAAGCTATTTCCCTTCTTCTTCTTTTCCTTCTTTCTTTCTTTTTTCCTTAATACAGAAAGTGATAGATAGATGGAGATAAAAAGATAGAGAGAGGGAGAGAGAGAAAGAGAGAAAGAGGGAGAAAGATATTGAAAACTTTTTACGACGAGGTCTGTCGATACGCTACGCGATGTATCCTGGAAACATATTCTATTGATTCAGTCGAATTTATTATTTATAATCTTGTCCGTTTCTCCGTTGAATCCGAAATAAGAAGAACACGGTCTATCCTCCAGATAATGTTCCGTTAGCGATAAAAATTTCAGTAGTAAATGTATAGCGTACAGACACGTTTCGCGTCCGTCTTCTATCTTCTTTTCTTTTTTCCTTTTTTTTTTTTTTTCTTCTACAGATTGAAATCCGGATGAGCATTCGGTGTGCTGACTCTTTTCGAAGTAATGGATCACCCAACTTTCCTTCTTACACGTACACACGATCGTCGTTACTCGAGTTTATTTAGACACAGAGCGAATAGGTACATCTATGATCCTCTTCCGTCTCTCTCTCTCTCTCTCTCTCTCTCTCTCTCTCTCTCTCTCTCTCTCTCTCTACATCTATCTCCCTCTTTCCCTCCTCCTATCCATCCTCCCTCCTGTTCTCTTCGATCCTTTACTGGGTCCTCTATCGTCGTTTGCTCTTCTCGATGCTAGTTAACTCCTCGTCTTACTAATATTTAATCGTTTGAACTTGTAAACTCGATTACGCTCGATCGATATAAACTCAGACGACTGGGAATAAGTTTAGCGTTTATCAGACGCAAGCATTAATAGTTTAATGATAGAACCGATGAGAAACGGCGGAGATCCCTTTGAGAAAGTCAAATTGGATATACGTGGATACGATATTTTTTCCCACCTCTTTTTATTCCTTTTTCTTTTCTTCTTCTTTCCTTCTTTCTTTCTTTCTTTTTTTTTTTCATCCGACCGCTTGAAATACTGGAAATACTTTTTCCATGCAACTAAGCGAACTCGACTTTGCAAACTCGAGAATGCCTTTCTCGAATCGATCCGATTGCGAGTTCCTTCGACAATGCTTCGATCGACACAACTTTCTTCTTCTTC